>NW_026699415.1:0-35468 GCF_030435755.1 Ochotona princeps
CACATGCGGGTTTCACATGCCTCCAACTCCACATTCACAGGCAACTTCAGCGCCACAGCCGTTTTCAGATAGCCCTCAATGCAAAGGCTCTAGACGCAAATATTGGTGTGAGAGCTAATTCAATCAAGGAAACACTGCATGTTGGTGAAGGGCATATTGAAGAAGGATCAGCCGAGTGGTTCTTGTGGGAGAACAACTCCATTTGGCTCACTAACTTCACACACCATCAGGCTTCCAAGCAGCTCTCAAGGAAACTCAGTTTTCACACTCTATGCTTAGTGCCCTTTGAGTGCATTATCTAGGAATGAACCTGGTAGAGCATCCCACACAAACGAATGCTCCACATGCGGGTTTCACATGCCACCAACTCCACATTCACAGGCAACTTCAGCGCCACAGCCGTTTTCAGATAGCCCTCAATGCAAAGGCTCTAGACGCAAATATTGGTGTGAGAGCTAATTCAATCAAGGAAACACTGCATGTTGGTGAAGGGCATATTGAAGAAGGATCAGCCGAGTGGTTCTTGTGGGAGAACAACTCCATTTGGCTCACTAACTTCACACACCATCAGGCTTCCAAGCAGCTCTCAAGGAAACTCAGTTTTCACGCTCTATGCTTAGTGCCCTTTGTATGGCTAGGACTGAAAGGAACCTGGTAGAGCATCCCACACAAACGAATGCTCCACATGCGGGTTTCACATGCCACCAACTCCACATTCACAGGCAACTTCAGCGCCACAGCCGTTTTCAGATAGCCCTCAATGCAAAGGCTCTAGACGCAAATATTGGTGTGAGAGCTAATTCAATCAAGGAAACACTGCATGTTGGTGAAGGGCATATTGAAGAAGGATCAGCCGAGTGGTTCTTGTGGGAGAACAACTCCATTTGGCTCACTAACTTCACACACCATCAGGCTTCCAAGCAGCTCTCAAGGAAACTCAGTTTTCACACTCTATGCTTAGTGCCCTTTGAGTGCATTATCTAGGAATGAACCTGGTAGAGCATCCCACACAAACGAATGCTCAACATGCGGGTTTCACATGCCACCAACTCCACATTCACAGGCAACTTCAGCGCCACAGCCGTTTTCAGATAGCCCTCAATGCAAAGGCTCTAGACGCAAATATTGGTGTGAGAGCCAATTCAATCAAGGAAACACTGCATGTTGGTGAAGGGCATATTGAAGAAGGATCAGCCGAGTGGTTCTTGTGGGAGAACAACTCCATTTGGCTCACTAACTTCACACACCATCAGGCTTCCAAGCAGCTCTCAAGGAAACTCAGTTTTCACACTCTATGCTTAGTGCCCTTTGTATGGCTAGGACTGAAATGAACCTGGTAGAGCATCCCACACAAACGAATGCTCCACATGCGGGTTTCACATGCCACCAACTCCACATTCACAGGCAAATTCAGCGCCACAGCCATTTTCAGATAGCCCCCAATGCAAAGGCTCTAGACGCAAATATTGGTGTGAGAGCTAATTCAATCAAGGAAACACTGCATGTTGGTGAAGGGCATATTGAAGAAGGATCAGCCGAGTGGTTCTTGTGGGAGAACAACTCCATTTGGCTCACTAACTTCACACACCATCAGGCTTCCAAGCAGCTCTCAAGGAAACTTAGTTTTCACACTCTATGCTTAGTGCTCTTTGTGTGCCCAGGACTGAAATGAAGCTTGGTCAGCATCCCACACAAACGAATGCTCCACATGCGGGTTTCACATGCCACCAACTCCACATTCACAGGCAACTTCAGCGCCACAGCCGTTTTCAGATAGCCCTCAATGCAAAGGCTCTAGACGCAAATATTGGTGTGAGAGCTAATTCAATCAAGGAAACACTGCATGTTGGTGAAGGGCATATTGAAGAAGGATCAGCCGAGTGGTTCTTGTGGGAGAACAACTCCATTTGGCTCACTAACTTCACACACCATCAGGCTTCCAAGCAGCTCTCAAGGAAACTCAGTTTTCACACTCTATGCTTAGTGCCCTTTGAATGCATTATCAAGGAATGAACCTGGTAGAGCATCCCACAGAACGAATGCTCCACATGCGGGTTTCACATGCCACCAACTCCACATTCACAGGCAACTTCAGCGCCACAGCCGTTTTCAGATAGCCCCCAATGCAAAGGCTCTAGACGCAAATATTGGTGTGAGAGCTAATTCAATCAAGGAAACACTGCATGTTGGTGAAGGGCATATTGAAGAAGGATCAGCCGAGTGGTTCTTGTGGGACAACAACTCCATTTGGCTCACTAACTTCACACACCATCAGGCTTCCAAGCAGCTCTCAAGGAAACTCAGTTTTCACACTCTATGCTTAGTGCCCTTTGTATGGCTAGGACTGAAAGGAACCTGGTAGAGCATCCCACACAAACGAATGCTCCACATGCGGGTTTCACATGCCACCAACTCCACATTCACAGGCAACTTCAGCGCCACAGCTGTTTTCAGATAGCCCTCAATGTAAAGGCTCTAGACGCAAATATTGGTGTGAGTGCTAATTCAATCAAGGAAACACTGCATGTTGGTGAAGGGCATATTGAAGAAGGATCAGCCGAGTGGTTCTTGTGGGAGAACAACTCCATTTGGCTCACTAACTTCACACACCATCAGGCTTCCAAGCAGCTCTCAAGGAAACTCATGCGGGTTTCACATGCCACCAACTCCACATTCACAGGCAACTTCAGCGCCACAGCCGTTTTCAGATAGCCCTCAATGCAAAGGCTCTAGACGCAAATATTGGTGTGAGAGCCAATTCAATCAAGGAAACACTGCATGTTGGTGAAGGGCATATTGAAGAAGGATCAGCCGAGTGGTTCTTGTGGGAGAACAACTCCATTTGGCTCACTAACTTCACACACCATCAGGCTTCCAAGCAGCTCTCAAGGAAACTCAGTTTTCACACTCTATGCTTAGTGCCCTTTGAGTGCATTATCTAGGAATGAACCTGGTAGAGCATCCCACACAAACGAATGCTCCACATGCGGGTTTCACATGCCACCAACTCCACATTCACAGGCAACTTCAGCGCCACAGCCGTTTTCAGATAGCCCCCAATGCAAAGGCTCTAGACGCAAATATTGGTGTGAGAGCTAATTCAATCAAGGAAACACTGCATGTTGGTGAAGGGCATATTGAAGAAGGATCAGCCGAGTGGTTCTTGTGGGAGAACAACTCCATTTGGCTCACTAACTTCACACACCATCAGGCTTCCAAGCAGCTCTCAAGGAAACTCAGTTTTCACACTCTATGCTTAGTGCCCTTTGAGTGCATTATCTAGGAATGAACCTGGTAGAGCATCCCACAGAAACGAATGCTCCACATGCGGGTTTCACATGCCACCAACTCCACATTCACAGGCAACTTCAGCGCCACAGCCGTTTTCAGATAGCCCTCAATGCAAAGGCTCTAGACGCAAATATTGGTGTGAGAGCTAATTCAATCAAGGAAACACTGCATGTTGGTGAAGGGCATATTGAAGAAGGATCAGCCGAGTGGTTCTTGTGGGAGAACAACTCCATTTGGCTCACTAACTTCACACACCATCAGGCTTCCAAGCAGCTCTCAAGGAAACTCAGTTTTCACACTCTATGCTTAGTGCCCTTTGTATGGCTAGGACTGAAATGAACCTGGTAGAGCATCCCACACAAACGAATGCTCCACATGCGGGTTTCACATGCCACCAACTCCACATTCACAGGCAAATTCAGCGCCACAGCCATTTTCAGATAGCCCTCAATGCAAAGGCTCTAGACGCAAATATTGGTGTGAGAGCTAATTCAATCAAGGAAACACTGCATGTTGGTGAAGGGCATATTGAAGAAGGATCAGCCGAGTGGTTCTTGTGGGAGAACAACTCCATTTGGCTCACTAACTTCACACACCATCAGGCTTCCAAGCAGCTCTCAAGGAAACTTAGTTTTCACACTCTATGCTTAGTGCTCTTTGTGTGCCCAGGACTGAAATGAAGCTTGGTCAGCATCCCACACAAACGAATGCTCCACATGCGGGTTTCACATGCCACCAACTCCACATTCACAGGCAACTTCAGCGCCACAGCCGTTTTCAGATAGCCCTCAATGCAAAGGCTCTAGACGCAAATATTGGTGTGAGAGCTAAATCAATCAAGGAAACACTGCATGTTGGTGAAGGGCATATTGAAGAAGGATCAGCCGAGTGGTTCTTGTGGGAGAACAACTCCATTTGGCTCACTAACTTCACACACCATCAGGCTTCCAAGCAGCTCTCAAGGAAACTCAGTTTTCACACTCTATGCTTAGTGCCCTTTGAATGCATTATCAAGGAATGAACCTGGTAGAGCATCCCACAGAAACGAATGCTCCACATGCGGGTTTCACATGCCACCAACTCCACATTCACAGGCAACTTCAGCGCCACAGCCGTTTTCAGATAGCCCCCAATGCAAAGGCTCTAGACGCAAATATTGGTGTGAGAGCTAATTCAATCAAGGAAACACTGCATGTTGGTGAAGGGCATATTGAAGAAGGATCAGCCGAGTGGTTCTTGTGGGACAACAACTCCATTTGGCTCACTAACTTCACACACCATCAGGCTTCCAAGCAGCTCTCAAGGAAACTCAGTTTTCACACTCTATGCTTAGTGCCCTTTGAGTGCATTATCTAGGAATGAACCTGGTAGAGCATCCCACACAAACGAATGCTCCACATGCGGGTTTCACATGCCACCAACTCCACATTCACAGGCAACTTCAGCGCCACAGCTGTTTTCAGATAGCCCTCAATGTAAAGGCTCTAGACGCAAATATTGGTGTGAGTGCTAATTCAATCAAGGAAACACTGCATGTTGGTGAAGGGCATATTGAAGAAGGATCAGCCGAGTGGTTCTTGTGGGAGAACAACTCCATTTGGCTCACTAACTTCACACACCATCAGGCTTCCAAGCAGCTCTCAAGGAAACTCATGGGGGTTTCACATGCCACCAACTCCACATTCACAGGCAACTTCAGCGCCACAGCCGTTTTCAGATAGCCCTCAATGCAAAGGCTCTAGACGCAAATATTGGTGTGAGAGCCAATTCAATCAAGGAAACACTGCATGTTGGTGAAGGGCATATTGAAGAAGGATCAGCCGAGTGGTTCTTGTGGGAGAACAACTCCATTTGGCTCACTAACTTCACACACCATCAGGCTTCCAAGCAGCTCTCAAGGAAACTCAGTTTTCACACTCTATGCTTAGTGCCCTTTGAGTGCCTAGGACTGAAATGAAGTTTGGTCAGCATCCCACACAAACGAATGCTCCACATGCGGGTTTCACATGCCACCAACTCCACATTCACAGGCAACTTCAGCGCCACAGCCGTTTTCAGATAGCCCTCAATGCAAAGGCTCTAGACGCAAATATTGGTGTGAGAGCTAATTCAATCAAGGAAACACTGCATGTTGGTGAAGGGCATATTGAAGAAGGATCAGCCGAGTGGTTCTTGTGGGAGAACAGCTCCATTTGGCTCACTAACTTCACACACCATCAGGCTTCCAAGCAGCTCTCAAGGAAACTCAGTTTTCACACTCTATGCTTAGTGCCCTTTGAGTGCATTATCTAGGAATGAACCTGGTAGAGCATCCCACACAAACGAATGCTCCACATGCGGGTTTCACATGCCACCAACTCCACATTCACAGGCAACTTCAGCGCCACAGCCGTTTTCAGATAGCCCTCAATGCAAAGGCTCTAGACGCAAATATTGGTGTGAGAGCTAATTCAATCAAGGAAACACTGCATGTTGGTGAAGGGCATATTGAAGAAGGATCAGCCGAGTGGTTCTTGTGGGACAACAACTCCATTTGGCTCACTAACTTCACACACCATCAGGCTTCCAAGCAGCTCTCAAGGAAACTCAGTTTTCACACTCTATGCTTAGTGCCCTTTGAGTGCATTATCTAGGAATGAACCTGGTAGAGCATCCCACACAAACGAATGCTCCACATGCGGGTTTCACATGCCACCAACTCCACATTCACAGGCAACTTCAGCGCCACAGCCGTTTTCAGATAGCCCCCAATGCAAAGGCTCTAGACGCAAATATTGGTGTGAGAGCTAATTCAATCAAGGAAACACTGCATGTTGGTGAAGGGCATATTGAAGAAGGATCAGCCGAGTGGTTCTTGTGGGAGAACAACTCCATTTGGCTCACTAACTTCACACACCATCAGGCTTCCAAGCAGCTCTCAAGGAAACTCAGTTTTCACACTCTATGCTTAGTGCCCTTTGAGTGCATTATCTAGGAATGAACCTGGTAGAGCATCCCACACAAACGAATGCTCCACATGCGGGTTTCACATGCCACCAACTCCACATTCACAGGCAACTTCAGCGCCACAGCCGTTTTCAGATAGCCCCCAATGCAAAGGCTCTAGACGCAAATATTGGTGTGAGAGCTAATTCAATCAAGGAAACACTGCATGTTGGTGAAGGGCATATTGAAGAAGGATCAGCCGAGTGGTTCTTGTGGGAGAACAACTCCATTTGGCTCACTAACTTCACACACCATCAGGCTTCCAAGCAGCTCTCAACGAAACTCAGTTTTCACACTCTATGCTTAGTGCCCTTTGAGTGCATTATCTAGGAATGAACCTGGTAGAGCATCCCACACAAACGAATGCTGCACATGCGGGTTTCACATGCCACCAACTCCACATTCACAGGCAACTTCAGCGCCACAGCTGTTTTCAGATAGCCCTCAATGCAAAGGCTCTAGTCGCAAATATTGGTGTGAGAGCTAATTCAATCAAGGAAACACTGCATGTTGGTGAAGGGCATATTGAAGAAGGATCAGCCGAGTGGTTCTTGTGGGAGAACAACTCCATTTGGCTCACTAATTTCACACACCATCAGGCTTCCAAGCAGCTCTCAAGGAAACTCAGTTTTCACACTCTATGCTTAGTGCCCTTTGAGTGCATTATCTAGGAATGAACCTGGTAGAGCATCCCACACAAACGAATGCTCCACATGCGGGTTTCACATGCCACCAACTCCACATTCACAGGCAACTTCAGCGCCACAGCCGTTTTCAGATAGCCCTCAATGCAAAGGCTCTAGACGCAAATATTGGTGTGAGAGCTAATTCAATCAAGGAAACACTGCATGTTGGTGAAGGGCATATTGAAGAAGGATCAGCCGAGTGGTTCTTGTGGGAGAACAACTCCATTTGGCTCACTAACTTCACACACCATCAGGCTTCCAAGCAGCTCTCAAGGAAACTCAGTTTTCACACTCTATGCTTAGTGCTCTTTGTGTGCCCAGGACTGAAATGAACCTGGTAGAGCATCCCACACAAACGAATGCTCCACATGCGGGTTTCACATGCCACCAACTCCACATTCACAGGCAAATTCAGCGCCACAGCCGTTTTCAGATAGCCCTCAATGCAAAGGCTCTAGACGCAAATATTGGTGTGAGAGCTAATTCAATCAAGGAAACACTGCATGTTGGTGAAGGGCATATTGAAGAAGGATCAGCCGAGTGGTTCTTGTGGGAGAACAACTCCATTTGGCTCACTAACTTCACACACCATCAGGCTTCCAAGCAGCTCTCAAGGAAACTCAGTTTTCACACTCTATGCTTAGTGCCCTTTGAATGCATTATCAAGGAATGAACCTGGTAGAGCATCCCACACAAACGAATGCTCCACATGCGGGTTTCACATGCCACCAACTCCACATTCACAGGCAACTTCAGCGCCACAGCCGTTTTCAGATAGCCCTCAATGCAAAGGCTCTAGACGCAAATATTGGTGTGAGAGCTAATTCTATCAAGGAAACACTGCATGTTGGTGAAGGGCATATTGAAGAAGGATCAGCCGAGTGGTTCTTGTGGGAGAACAACTCCATTTGGCTCACTAACTTCACACACCATCAGGCTTCCAAGCAGCTCTCAAGGAAACTCAGTTTTCACACTCTATGCTTAGTGCCCTTTGAGTGCCTAGGACTGAAATGAAGTTTGGTAAGCATCCCACACAAACGAATGCTCCACATGCGGGTTTCACATGCCACCAACTCCACATTCACAGGCAACTTCAGCGCCACAGCCATTTTCAGATAGCCCTCAATGCAAAGGCTCTAGACGCAAATATTGGTTTGAGAGCTAATTCAATCAAGGAAACACTGCATGTTGGTGAAGGGCATATTGAAGAAGGATCAGCCGAGTGGTTCTTGTGGGAGAACAACTCCATTTGGCTCACTAACTTCACACACCATCAGGCTTCCAAGCAGCTCTCAAGGAAACTCAGTTTTCACACTCTATGCTTAGTGCCCTTTGAGTGCATTATCTAGGAATGAACCTGGTAGAGCATCCCACACAAACGAATGCTCCACATGCGGGTTTCACATGCCACCAACTCCACATTCACAGGCAACTTCAGCGCCACAGCCGTTTTCAGATAGCCCTCAATGCAAAGGCTCTAGACGCAAATATTGGTGTGAGAGCTAATTCAATCAAGGAAACACTGCATGTTGGTGAAGGGCATATTGAAGAAGGATCAGCCGAGTGGTTCTTGTGGGAGAACAACTCCATTTGGCTCACTAACTTCACACACCATCAGGCTTCCAAGCAGCTCTCAAGGAAACTCAGTTTTCACACTCTATGCTTAGTGCCCTTTGTATGGCTAGGACTGAAATGAACCTGGTAGAGCATCCCACACAAACGAATGCTCCACATGCGGGTTTCACATGCCACCAACTCCACATTCACAGGCAAATTCAGCGCCACAGCCATTTTCAGATAGCCCCCAATGCAAAGGCTCTAGACGCAAATATTGGTGTGAGAGCTAATTCAATCAAGGAAACACTGCATGTTGGTGAAGGGCATATTGAAGAAGGATCAGCCGAGTGGTTCTTGTGGGAGAACAACTCCATTTGGCTCACTAACTTCACACACCATCAGGCTTCCAAGCAGCTCTCAAGGAAACTTAGTTTTCACACTCTATGCTTAGTGCTCTTTGTGTGCCCAGGACTGAAATGAAGCTTGGTCAGCATCCCACACAAACGAATGCTCCACATGCGGGTTTCACATGCCACCAACTCCACATTCACAGGCAACTTCAGCGCCACAGCCGTTTTCAGATAGCCCTCAATGCAAAGGCTCTAGACGCAAATATTGGTGTGAGAGCTAATTCAATCAAGGAAACACTGCATGTTGGTGAAGGGCATATTGAAGAAGGATCAGCCGAGTGGTTCTTGTGGGACAACAACTCCATTTGGCTCACTAACTTCACACACCATCAGGCTTCCAAGCAGCTCTCAAGGAAACTCAGTTTTCACACTCTATGCTTAGTGCCCTTTGAATGCATTATCAAGGAATGAACCTGGTAGAGCATCCCACAGAAACGAATGCTCCACATGCGGGTTTCACATGCCACCAACTCCACATTCACAGGCAACTTCAGCGCCACAGCCGTTTTCAGATAGCCCCCAATGCAAAGGCTCTAGACGCAAATATTGGTGTGAGAGCTAATTCAATCAAGGAAACACTGCATGTTGGTGAAGGGCATATTGAAGAAGGATCAGCCGAGTGGTTCTTGTGGGACAACAACTCCATTTGGCTCACTAACTTCACACACCATCAGGCTTCCAAGCAGCTCTCAAGGAAACTCAGTTTTCACACTCTATGCTTAGTGCCCTTTGAGTGCATTATCTAGGAATGAACCTGGTAGAGCATCCCACACAAACGAATGCTCCACATGCGGGTTTCACATGCCACCAACTCCACATTCACAGGCAACTTCAGCGCCACAGCTGTTTTCAGATAGCCCTCAATGTAAAGGCTCTAGACGCAAATATTGGTGTGAGTGCTAATTCAATCAAGGAAACACTGCATGTTGGTGAAGGGCATATTGAAGAAGGATCAGCCGAGTGGTTCTTGTGGGAGAACAACTCCATTTGGCTCACTAACTTCACACACCATCAGGCTTCCAAGCAGCTCTCAAGGAAACTCATGCGGGTTTCACATGCCACCAACTCCACATTCACAGGCAACTTCAGCGCCACAGCCGTTTTCAGATAGCCCTCAATGCAAAGGCTCTAGACGCAAATATTGGTGTGAGAGCCAATTCAATCAAGGAAACACTGCATGTTGGTGAAGGGCATATTGAAGAAGGATCAGCCGAGTGGTTCTTGTGGGAGAACAACTCCATTTGGCTCACTAACTTCACACACCATCAGGCTTCCAAGCAGCTCTCAAGGAAACTCAGTTTTCACACTCTATGCTTAGTGCCCTTTGAGTGCATTATCTAGGAATGAACCTGGTAGAGCATCCCACACAAACGAATGCTCAACATGCGGGTTTCACATGCCACCAACTCCACATTCACAGGCAACTTCAGCGCCACAGCCGTTTTCAGATAGCCCTCAATGCAAAGGCTCTAGACGCAAATATTGGTGTGAGAGCCAATTCAATCAAGGAAACACTGCATGTTGGTGAAGGGCATATTGAAGAAGGATCAGCCGAGTGGTTCTTGTGGGAGAACAACTCCATTTGGCTCACTAACTTCACACACCATCAGGCTTCCAAGCAGCTCTCAAGGAAACTCAGTTTTCACACTCTATGCTTAGTGCCCTTTGAGTGCATTATCTACGAATGAACCTGGTAGAGCATCCCACACAAACGAATGCTCCACATGTGGGTTTCACATGCCACCAACTCCACATTCACAGGCAACTTCAGCGCCACAGCCGTTTTCAGATAGCCCTCAATGCAAAGGCTCTAGACGCAAATATTGGTGTGAGAGCTAATTCAATCAAGGAAACACTGCATGTTGGTGAAGGGCATATTGAAGAAGGATCAGCCGAGTGGTTCTTGTGGGAGAACAACTCCATTTGGCTAACTTCACACACCATCAGGCTTCCAAGCAGCTCTCAAGGAAACTCAGTTTTCACACTCTATGCTTAGTGCCCTTTGAGTGCATTATCTAGGAATGAACCTGGTAGAGCATCCCACACAAACGAATGCTCCACATGCGGGTTTCACATGCCACCAACTCCACATTCACAGGCAACTTCAGCGCCACAGCCGTTTTCAGATAGCCCCCAATGCAAAGGCTCTAGACGCAAATATTGGTGTGAGAGCTAATTCAATCAAGGAAACACTGCATGTTGGTGAAGGGCATATTGAAGAAGGATCAGCCGAGTGGTTCTTGTGGGAGAACAACTCCATTTGGCTCACTAACTTCACACACCATCAGGCTTCCAAGCAGCTCTCAAGGAAACTCAGTTTTCACACTCTATGCTTAGTGCCCTTTGAGTGCATTATCTAGGAATGAACCTGGTAGAGCATCCCACACAAACGAATGCTCCACATGCGGGTTTCACATGCCACCAACTCCACATTCACAGGCAACTTCAGCGCCACAGCCGTTTTCAGATAGCCCTCAATGCAAAGGCTCTAGACGCAAATATTGGTGTGAGAGCTAATTCAATCAAGGAAACACTGCATGTTGGTGAAGGGCATATTGAAGAAGGATCAGCCGAGTGGTTCTTGTGGGAGAACAACTCCATTTGGCTCACTAACTTCACACACCATCAGGCTTCCAAGCAGCTCTCAAGGAAACTCAGTTTTCACACTCTATGCTTAGTGCCCTTTGTATGGCTAGGACTGAAATGAACCTGGTAGAGCATCCCACACAAACGAATGCTCCACATGCGGGTTTCACATGCCACCAACTCCACATTCACAGGCAAATTCAGCGCCACAGCCATTTTCAGATAGCCCTCAATGCAAAGGCTCTAGACGCAAATATTGGTGTGAGAGCTAATTCAATCAAGGAAACACTGCATGTTGGTGAAGGGCATATTGAAGAAGGATCAGCCGAGTGGTTCTTGTGGGAGAACAACTCCATTTGGCTCACTAACTTCACACACCATCAGGCTTCCAAGCAGCTCTCAAGGAAACTTAGTTTTCACACTCTATGCTTAGTGCTCTTTGTGTGCCCAGGACTGAAATGAAGCTTGGTCAGCATCCCACACAAACGAATGCTCCACATGCGGGTTTCACATGCCACCAACTCCACATTCACAGGCAACTTCAGCGCCACAGCCGTTTTCAGATAGCCCTCAATGCAAAGGCTCTAGACGCAAATATTGGTGTGAGAGCTAAATCAATCAAGGAAACACTGCATGTTGGTGAAGGGCATATTGAAGAAGGATCAGCCGAGTGGTTCTTGTGGGAGAACAACTCCATTTGGCTCACTAACTTCACACACCATCAGGCTTCCAAGCAGCTCTCAAGGAAACTCAGTTTTCACACTCTATGCTTAGTGCCCTTTGAATGCATTATCAAGGAATGAACCTGGTAGAGCATCCCACAGAAACGAATGCTCCACATGCGGGTTTCACATGCCACCAACTCCACATTCACAGGCAACTTCAGCGCCACAGCCGTTTTCAGATAGCCCCCAATGCAAAGGCTCTAGACGCAAATATTGGTGTGAGAGCTAATTCAATCAAGGAAACACTGCATGTTGGTGAAGGGCATATTGAAGAAGGATCAGCCGAGTGGTTCTTGTGGGACAACAACTCCATTTGGCTCACTAACTTCACACACCATCAGGCTTCCAAGCAGCTCTCAAGGAAACTCAGTTTTCACACTCTATGCTTAGTGCCCTTTGAGTGCATTATCTAGGAATGAACCTGGTAGAGCATCCCACACAAACGAATGCTCCACATGCGGGTTTCACATGCCACCAACTCCACATTCACAGGCAACTTCAGCGCCACAGCTGTTTTCAGATAGCCCTCAATGTAAAGGCTCTAGACGCAAATATTGGTGTGAGTGCTAATTCAATCAAGGAAACACTGCATGTTGGTGAAGGGCATATTGAAGAAGGATCAGCCGAGTGGTTCTTGTGGGAGAACAACTCCATTTGGCTCACTAACTTCACACACCATCAGGCTTCCAAGCAGCTCTCAAGGAAACTCATGGGGGTTTCACATGCCACCAACTCCACATTCACAGGCAACTTCAGCGCCACAGCCGTTTTCAGATAGCCCTCAATGCAAAGGCTCTAGACGCAAATATTGGTGTGAGAGCCAATTCAATCAAGGAAACACTGCATGTTGGTGAAGGGCATATTGAAGAAGGATCAGCCGAGTGGTTCTTGTGGGAGAACAACTCCATTTGGCTCACTAACTTCACACACCATCAGGCTTCCAAGCAGCTCTCAAGGAAACTCAGTTTTCACACTCTATGCTTAGTGCCCTTTGAGTGCCTAGGACTGAAATGAAGTTTGGTCAGCATCCCACACAAACGAATGCTCCACATGCGGGTTTCACATGCCACCAACTCCACATTCACAGGCAACTTCAGCGCCACAGCCGTTTTCAGATAGCCCTCAATGCAAAGGCTCTAGACGCAAATATTGGTGTGAGAGCTAATTCAATCAAGGAAACACTGCATGTTGGTGAAGGGCATATTGAAGAAGGATCAGCCGAGTGGTTCTTGTGGGAGAACAGCTGCATTTGGCTCACTAACTTCACACACCATCAGGCTTCCAAGCAGCTCTCAAGGAAACTCAGTTTTCACACTCTATGCTTAGTGCCCTTTGAGTGCATTATCTAGGAATGAACCTGGTAGAGCATCCCACACAAACGAATGCTCCACATGCGGGTTTCACATGCCACCAACTCCACATTCACAGGCAACTTCAGCGCCACAGCCGTTTTCAGATAGCCCTCAATGCAAAGGCTCTAGACGCAAATATTGGTGTGAGAGCTAATTCAATCAAGGAAACACTGCATGTTGGTGAAGGGCATATTGAAGAAGGATCAGCCGAGTGGTTCTTGTGGGACAACAACTCCATTTGGCTCACTAACTTCACACACCATCAGGCTTCCAAGCAGCTCTCAAGGAAACTCAGTTTTCACACTCTATGCTTAGTGCCCTTTGAGTGCATTATCTAGGAATGAACCTGGTAGAGCATCCCACACAAACGAATGCTCCACATGCGGGTTTCACATGCCACCAACTCCACATTCACAGGCAACTTCAGCGCCACAGCCGTTTTCAGATAGCCCCCAATGCAAAGGCTCTAGACGCAAATATTGGTGTGGGAGCTAATTCAATCAAGGAAACACTGCATGTTGGTGAAGGGCATATTGAAGAAGGATCAGCCGAGTGGTTCTTGTGGGAGAACAACTCCATTTGGCTCACTAACTTCACACACCATCAGGCTTCCAAGCAGCTCTCAAGGAAACTCAGTTTTCACACTCTATGCTTAGTGCCCTTTGAGTGCATTATCTAGGAATGAACCTGGTAGAGCATCCCACACAAACGAATGCTCCACATGCGGGTTTCACATGCCACCAACTCCACATTCACAGGCAACTTCAGCGCCACAGCCGTTTTCAGATAGCCCCCAATGCAAAGGCTCTAGACGCAAATATTGGTGTGAGAGCTAATTCAATCAAGGAAACACTGCATGTTGGTGAAGGGCATATTGAAGAAGGATCAGCCGAGTGGTTCTTGTGGGAGAACAACTCCATTTGGCTCACTAACTTCACACACCATCAGGCTTCCAAGCAGCTCTCAACGAAACTCAGTTTTCACACTCTATGCTTAGTGCCCTTTGAGTGCATTATCTAGGAATGAACCTGGTAGAGCATCCCACACAAACGAATGCTGCACATGCGGGTTTCACATGCCACCAACTCCACATTCACAGGCAACTTCAGCGCCACAGCTGTTTTCAGATAGCCCTCAATGCAAAGGCTCTAGTCGCAAATATTGGTGTGAGAGCTAATTCAATCAAGGAAACACTGCATGTTGGTGAAGGGCATATTGAAGAAGGATCAGCCGAGTGGTTCTTGTGGGAGAACAACTCCATTTGGCTCACTAATTTCACACACCATCAGGCTTCCAAGCAGCTCTCAAGGAAACTCAGTTTTCACACTCTATGCTTAGTGCCCTTTGAGTGCATTATCTAGGAATGAACCTGGTAGAGCATCCCACACAAACGAATGCTCCACATGCGGGTTTCACATGCCACCAACTCCACATTCACAGGCAACTTCAGCGCCACAGCCGTTTTCAGATAGCCCTCAATGCAAAGGCTCTAGACGCAAATATTGGTGTGAGAGCTAATTCAATCAAGGAAACACTGCATGTTGGTGAAGGGCATATTGAAGAAGGATCAGCCGAGTGGTTCTTGTGGGAGAACAACTCCATTTGGCTCACTAACTTCACACACCATCAGGCTTCCAAGCAGCTCTCAAGGAAACTCAGTTTTCACACTCTATGCTTAGTGCTCTTTGTGTGCCCAGGACTGAAATGAAGCTTGGTCAGCATCCCACACAAACGAATGCTCCACATGCGGGTTTCACATGCCACCAACTCCACATTCACAGGCAACTTCAGCGCCACAGCCGTTTTCAGATAGCCCTCAATGCAAAGGCTCTAGACGCAAATATTGGTGTGAGAGCTAATTCAATCAAGGAAACACTGCATGTTGGTGAAGGGCATATTGAAGAAGGATCAGCCGAGTGGTTCTTGTGGGAGAACAACTCCATTTGGCTCACTAACTTCACACACCATCAGGCTTCCAAGCAGCTCTCAAGGAAACTCAGTTTTCACACTCTATGCTTAGTGCCCTTTGAATGCATTATCAAGGAATGAACCTGGTAGAGCATCCCACACAAACGAATGCTCCACATGCGGGTTTCACATGCCACCAACTCCACATTCACAGGCAACTTCAGCGCCACAGCCGTTTTCAGATAGCCCTCAATGCAAAGGCTCTAGACGCAAATATTGGTGTGAGAGCTAATTCAATCAAGGAAACACTGCATGTTGGTGAAGGGCATATTGAAGAAGGATCAGCCGAGTGGTTCTTGTGGGAGAACAACTCCATTTGGCTCACTAACTTCACACACCATCAGGCTTCCAAGCAGCTCTCAAGGAAACTCAGTTTTCACACTCTATGCTTAGTGCCCTTTGAGTGCCTAGGACTGAAATGAAGTTTGGTAAGCATCCCACACAAACGAATGCTCCACATGCGGGTTTCACATGCCACCAACTCCACATTCACAGGCAACTTCAGCGCCACAGCCATTTTCAGATAGCCCTCAATGCAAAGGCTCTAGACGCAAATATTGGTTTGAGAGCTAATTCAATCAAGGAAACACTGCATGTTGGTGAAGGGCATATTGAAGAAGGATCAGCCGAGTGGTTCTTGTGGGAGAACAACTCCATTTGGCTCACTAACTTCACACACCATCAGGCTTCCAAGCAGCTCTCAAGGAAACTCAGTTTTCACACTCTATGCTTAGTGCCCTTTGAGTGCATTATCTAGGAATGAACCTGGTAGAGCATCCCACACAAACGAATGCTCCACATGCGGGTTTCACATGCCACCAACTCCACATTCACAGGCAACTTCAGCGCCACAGCCGTTTTCAGATAGCCCTCAATGCAAAGGCTCTAGACGCAAATATTGGTGTGAGAGCTAATTCAATCAAGGAAACACTGCATGTTGGTGAAGGGCATATTGAAGAAGGATCAGCCGAGTGGTTCTTGTGGGAGAACAACTCCATTTGGCTCACTAACTTCACACACCATCAGGCTTCCAAGCAGCTCTCAAGGAAACTCAGTTTTCACACTCTATGCTTAGTGCCCTTTGTATGGCTAGGACTGAAATGAACCTGGTAGAGCATCCCACACAAACGAATGCTCCACATGCGGGTTTCACATGCCACCAACTCCACATTCACAGGCAACTTCAGCGCCACAGCCGTTTTCAGATAGCCCTCAATGCAAAGGCTCTAGACGCAAATATTGGTGTGAGAGCTAATTCAATCAAGGAAACACTGCATGTTGGTGAAGGGCATATTGAAGAAGGATCAGCCGAGTGGTTCTTGTGGGAGAACAACTCCATTTGGCTCACTAACTTCACACACCATCAGGCTTCCAAGCAGCTCTCAAGGAAACTCAGTTTTCACACTCTATGCTTAGTGCCCTTTGAGTGCATTATCTAGGAATGAACCTGGTAGAGCATCCCACACAAACGAATGCTCCACATGCGGGTTTCACATGCCACCAACTCCACATTCACAGGCAACTTCAGCGCCACAGCCGTTTTCAGATAGCCCTCAATGCAAAGGCTCTAGACGCAAATATTGGTGTGAGAGCTAATTCAATCAAGGAAACACTGCATGTTGGTGAAGGGCATATTGAAGAAGGATCAGCCGAGTGGTTCTTGTGGGAGAACAACTCCATTTGGCTCACTAACTTCACACACCATCAGGCTTCCAAGCAGCTCTCAAGGAAACTCAGTTTTCACACTCTATGCTTAGTGCCCTTTGAGTGCATTATCTAGGAATGAACCTGGTAGAGCATCCCACACAAACGAATGCTCCACATGCGGGTTTCACATGCCACCAACTCCACATTCACAGGCAACTTCAGCGCCACAGCCGTTTTCAGATAGCCCTCAATGCAAAGGCTCTAGACGCAAATATTGGTGTGAGAGCTAATTCAATCAAGGAAACACTGCATGTTGGTGAAGGGCATATTGAAGAAGGATCAGCCGAGTGGTTCTTGTGGGAGAACAACTCCATTTGGCTCACTAACTTCACACACCATCAGGCTTCCAAGCAGCTCTCAAGGAAACTCAGTTTTCACACTCTATGCTTAGTGCCCTTTGAGTGCCAAGGACTGAAATGAAGTTTGGTAAGCATCCCACACAAACGAATGCTCCACATGCGGGTTTCACATGCCACCAACTCCACATTCACAGGCAACTTCAGCGCCACAGCCGTTTTCAGATAGCCCTCAATGCAAAGGCTCTAGAGGCAAATATTGGTGTGAGAGCTAATTCAATCAAGGAAACACTGCATGTTGGTGAAGGGCATATTGAAGAAGGATCAGCCGAGTGGTTCTTGTGGGAGAACAACTCCATTTGGCTCACTAACTTCACACACCATCAGGCTTCCAAGCAGCTCTCAAGGAAACTCAGTTTTCACACTCTATGCTTAGTGCCCTTTGAGTGCATTATCTAGGAATGAACCTGGTAGAGCATCCCACACAAACGAATGCTCCACATGCGGGTTTCACATGCCACCAACTCCACATTCACAGGCAACTTCAGCGCCACAGCCGTTTTCAGATAGCCCTCAATGCAAAGGCTCTAGACGCAAATATTGGTGTGAGAGCTAATTCAATCTAGGAAACACTGCATGTTGGTGAAGGGCATATTGAAGAAGGATCAGTCGAGTGGTTCTTGTGGGAGAACAACTCCATTTGGCTCACTAACTTCACACACCATCAGGCTTCCAAACAGCTCTCAAGGAAACTCAGTTTTCACACTCTATGCTTAGTGCACTTTGAGTGCATTATCTAGGAATGAACCTGGTAGAGCATCCCACACAAACGAATGCTCCACATGCGGGTTTCACATGCCACCAACTCCACATTCACAGGCAACTTCAGCGCCACAGCCGTTTTCAGATAGCCCTCAATGCAAAGGCTCTAGACGCAAATATTGGTGTGAGAGCTAATTCAATCAAGGAAACACTGCATGTTGGTGAAGGGCATATTGAAGAAGGATCAGCCGAGTGGTTCTTGTGGGAGAACAACTCCATTTGGCTCACTAACTTCACACACCATCAGGCTTCCAAGCAGCTCTCAAGGAAACTCAGTTTTCACACTCTATGCTTAGTGCCCTTTGTGTGCCTAGGTCTGAAATGAAGTTTGGTAAGCATCCCACACAAACGAATGCTCCACATGCGGGTTTCACATGCCACCAACTCCACATTCACAGGCAACTTCAGCGCCACAGCCATTTTCAGATAGCCCTCAATGCAAAGGCTCTAGACGCAAATATTGGTGTGAGAGCTAATTCAGTCAAGGAAACACTGCATGTTGGTGAAGGGCATATTGAAGAAGGATCAGCCGAGTGGTTCTTGTGGGAGAACAACTCCATTTGGCTCACTAACTTCACACACCATCAGGCTTCCAAGCAGCTCTCAAGGAAACTCAGTTTTCACACTCTATGCTTAGTGCCCTTTGAGTGCATTATCTAGGAATGAACCTGGTAGAGCATCCCACACAAACGAATGCTCCACATGCGGGTTTCACATGCCACCAACTCCACATTCACAGGCAACTTCAGCGCCACAGCCGTTTTCAGATAGCCCTCAATGCAAAGGCTCTAGACGCAAATATTGGTGTGAGAGCTAATTCAATCAAGGAAACACTGCATGTTGGTGAAGGGCATATTGAAGAAGGATCAGCCGAGTGGTTCTTGTGGGAGAACAACTCCATTTGGCTCACTAACTTCACACACCATCAGGCTTCCAAGCAGCTCTCAAGGAAACTCAGTTTTCACACTCTATGCTTAGTGCCCTTTGAATGCATTATCAAGGAATGAACCTGGTAGAGCATCCCACACAAACGAATGCTCCACATGCGGGTTTCACATGCCACCAACTCCACATTCACAGGCAACTTCAGCGCCACAGCCGTTTTCAGATAGCCCTCAATGCAAAGGCTCTAGACGCAAATATTGGTGTGAGAGCTAATTCAATCAAGGAAACACTGCATGTTGGTGAAGGGCATATTGAAGAAGGATCAGCCGAGTGGTTCTTGTGGGAGAACAACTCCATTTGGCTCACTAACTTCACACACCATCAGGCTTCCAAGCAGCTCTCAAGGAAACTCAGTTTTCACACTCTATGCTTAGTGCCCTTTGAGTGCATTATCAAGGAATGAACCTGGTAGAGCATCCCACACAAACGAATGCTCCACATGCGGGTTTCACATGCCACCAACTCCACATTCACAGGCAACTTCAGCGCCACAGCCGTTTTCAGATAGCCCTCAATGCAAAGGCTCTAGAGGCAAATATTGGTGTGAGAGCTAATTCAATCAAGGAAACACTGCATGTTGGTGAAGGGCATATTGAAGAAGGATCAGCCGAGTGGTTCTTGTGGGAGAACAACTCCATTTGCCTCACTAACTTCACACACCATCAGGCTTCCAAGCAGCTCTCAAGGAAACTCAGTTTTCACACTCTATGCTTAGTGCCCTTTGTATGGCTAGCACTGAAATGAACCTAGTAGAGCAACCCACACAAACGAATGCTCCACATGCGGGTTTCACATGCCACCAACTCCACATCCACAGGCAACTTCAGCGCCACAGCCGTTTTCAGATAGCCCTCAATGCAAAGGCTCTAGACGCAAATATTGGTGTGAGAGCTAATTCAATCAAGGAAACACTGCATGTTGGTGAAGGGCATATTGAAGAAGGATCAGCCGAGTGGTTCTTGTGGGAGAACAACTCCATTTGGCTCACTAACTTCACACACCATCAGGCTTCCAAGCAGCTCTCAAGGAAACTCAGTTTTCACACTCTATGCTTAGTGCTCTTTGTGTGCCCAGGACTGAAATGAAGCTTGGTCAGCATCCCACACAAACGAATGCTCCACATGCGGGTTTCACATGCCACCAACTCCACATTCACAGGCAACTTCAGCGCCACAGCCGTTTTCAGATAGCCCTCAATGCAAAGGCTCTAGACGCAAATATTGGTGTGAGAGCTAATTCAATCAAGGAAACACTGCATGTTGGTGAAGGGCATATTGAAGAAGGATCAGCCGAGTGGTTCTTGTGGGAGAACAACTCCATTTGGCTCACTAACTTCACACACCATCAGGCTTCCAAGCAGCTCTCAAGGAAACTCAGTTTTCACACTCTATGCTTAGTGCCCTTTGAATGGCTAGCACTGAAATGAACCTGGTAGAGCATCCCACACAAACGAATGCTCCACATGCGGGTTTCACATGCCACCAACTCCACATTCACAGGCAACTTCAGCGCCACAGCCGTATTCAGATAGCCCTCAATGCAAAGGCTCTAGACGCAAATATTGGTGTGAGAGCTAATTCAATCAAGGAAACACTGCATGTTGGTGAAGGGCATAATGAAGAAGGATCAGCCGAGTAATTCTTGTGGGAGAACAACTCCATTTGGCTCACTAACTTCACACACCATCAGGCTTCCAAGCAGCTCTCAAGGAAACTCAGTTTTCACACTCTATGCTTAGTGCCCTTTGAGTGCATTATCTAGGAATGAACCTGGTAGAGCATCCCACACAAACGAATGCTCCACATGCGGGTTTCACATGCCACCAACTCCACATTCACAGGCAACTTCACCGCCACAGCCGTTTTCAGATAGCCCTCAATGCAAAGGCTCTAGACGCAAATATTGGTGTGAGAGCTAATTCAATCAAGGAAACACTGCATTTTGGTGAAGGGCATATTGAAGAAGGATCAGCCGAGTGGTTCTTGTGGGAGAACAACTCCATTTGGCTCACTAACTTCACACACCATAGGCTTCCAAACAGCTGTCAAGGAAACTCAGTTTTCACACTCTATGCTTAGTGCCCTTTGAGTGCATTATCAAGGAATGAACCTGGTAGAGCATCCCACACAAACGAATGCTCCACATGCGGGTTTCACATGCCACCAACTCCACATTCACAGGCAACTTCAGCGCCACAGCCGTTTTCAGATAGCCCTCAATGCAAAGGCTCTAGACGCAAATATTGGTGTGAGAGCTAATTCAATCAAGGAAACACTGCATGTTGGTGACGGGCATATTGAAGAAGGATCAGCCGAGTGGTTCTTGTGGGAGAACAACTCCATTTGGCTCACTAACTTCACACACCATCAGGCTTCCAAGCAGCTCTCAAGGAAACTCAGTTTTCACACTCTATGCTTAGTGCCCTTTGTATGGCTAGGACTGAAATGAACCTGGTAGAGCATCCCACACAAACGAATGCTCCACATGCGGGTTTCACATGCCACCAACTCCACATTCACAGGCAACTTCAGCGCCACAGCCGTTTTCAGATAGCCCTCAATGCAACGGCTCTAGACGCAAATATTGGTGTGAGAGCTAATTCAATCAAGGAAACACTGCATGTTGGTGAAGGGCATATTGAAGAAGGATCAGCCGAGTGGTTCTTGTGGGAGAACAACTCCATTTGGCTCACTAACTTCACACACCATCAGGCTTCCAAGCAGCTCTCAAGGAAACTCAGTTTTCACACTCTATGCTTAGTGCCCTTTGAATGGCTAGCACTGAAATGAACCTGGTAGAGCATCCCACACAAACGAATGCTCCACATGCGGGTTTCACATGCCACCAACTCCACATTCACAGGCAACTTCAGCGCCACAGCCGTATTCAGATAGCCCTCAATGCAAAGGCTCTAGACGCAAATATTGGTGTGAGAGCTAATTCAATCAAGGAAACACTGCATGTTGGTGAAGGGCATAATGAAGAAGGATCAGCCGAGTAATTCTTGTGGGAGAACAACTCCATTTGGCTCACTAACTTCACACACCATCAGGCTTCCAAGCAGCTCTCAAGGAAACTCAGTTTTCACACTCTATGCTTAGTGCCCTTTGAGTGCATTATCTAGGAATGAACCTGGTAGAGCATCCCACACAAACGAATGCTCCACATGCGGGTTTCACATGCCACCAACTCCACATTCACAGGCAACTTCAGCGCCACAGCCGTTTTCAGATAGCCCTCAATGCAAAGGCTCTAGACGCAAATATTGGTGTGAGAGCTAATTCAATCAAGGAAACACTGCATTTTGGTGAAGGGCATATTGAAGAAGGATCAGCCGAGTGGTTCTTGTGGGAGAACAACTCCATTTGGCTCACTAACTTCACACACCATAGGCTTCCAAACAGCTGTCAAGGAAACTCAGTTTTCACACTCTATGCTTAGTGCCCTTTGAGTGCATTATCAAGGAATGAACCTGGTAGAGCATCCCACACAAACGAATGCTCCACATGCGGGTTTCACATGCCACCAACTCCACATTCACAGGCAACTTCAGCGCCACAGCCGTTTTCAGATAGCCCTCAATGCAAAGGCTCTAGACGCAAATATTGGTGTGAGAGCTAATTCAATCAAGGAAACACTGCATGTTGGTGACGGGCATATTGAAGAAGGATCAGCCGAGTGGTTCTTGTGGGAGAACAACTCCATTTGGCTCACTAACTTCACACACCATCAGGCTTCCAAGCAGCTCTCAAGGAAACTCAGTTTTCACACTCTATGCTTAGTGCCCTTTGTATGGCTAGGACTGAAATGAACCTGGTAGAGCATCCCACACAAACGAATGCTCCACATGCGGGTTTCACATGCCACCAACTCCACATTCACAGGCAACTTCAGCGCCACAGCCGTTTTCAGATAGCCCTCAATGCAACGGCTCTAGACGCAAATATTGGTGTGAGAGCTAATTCAATCAAGGAAACACTGCATGTTGGTGAAGGGCATATTGAAGAAGGATCAGCCGAGTGGTTCTTGTGGGAGAACAACTCCATTTGGCTCACTAACTTCACACACCATCAGGCTTCCAAGCAGCTCTCAAGGAAACTCAGTTTTCACACTCTATGCTTAGTGCCCTTTGAGTGCATTATCTAGGAATGAACCTGGTAGAGCATCCCACACAAACGAATGCTCCACATGCGGGTTTCACATGCCACCAACTCCACATTCACAGGCAACTTCAGCGCCACAGCCGTTTTCAGATAGCCCTCAATGCAAAGGCTCTAGACGCAAATATTGGTGTGAGAGCTAATTCAATCAAGGAAACACTGCATGTTGGTGAAGGGCATATTGAAGAAGGATCAGCCGAGTGGTTCTTGTGGGAGAACAACTCCATTTGGCTCACTAACTTCACACACCATCAGGCTTCCAAGCAGCTCTCAAGGAAACTCAGTTTTCACACTCTATGCTTAGTGCCCTTTGAGTGCATTATCTAGGAATGAACCTGGTAGAGCATCCCACACAAACGAATGCTCCACATGCGGGTTTCACATGCCACCAACTCCACATTCACAGGCAACTTCAGCGCCACAGCCGTTTTCAGATAGCCCTCAATGCAAAGGCTCTAGACGCAAATATTGGTGTGAGAGCTAATTCAATCAAGGAAACACTGCATGCTGGTGAAGGGCATATTGAAGAAGGATCAGCCGAGTGGTTCTTGTGGGAGAACAACTCCATTTGGCTCACTAACTTCACACACCATCAGGCTTCCAAGCAGCTCTCAAGGAAACTCAGTTTTCACACTCTATGCTTAGTGCCCTTTGAGTGCATTATCTAGGAATGAACCTGGTAGAGCATCCCACACAAACGAATGCTCCACATGCGGGTTTCACATGCCACCAACTCCACATTCACAGGCAACTTCAGCGCCACAGCCGTTTTCAGATAGCCCTCAATGCAAAGGCTCTAGACGCAAATATTGGTGTGAGAGCTAATTCAATCAAGGAAACACTGCATGTTGGTGAAGGGCATATTGAAGAAGGATCAGCCAAGTGGTTCTTGTGGGAGAACAACTCCATTTGGCTCACTAACTTCACACACCATCAGGCTTCCAAGCAGCTCTCAAGGAAACTCAGTTTTCACACTCTATGCTTAGTGCCCTTTGAGTGCATTATCTAGGAATGAACCTGGTAGAGCATCCCACACAAACGAATGCTCCACATGCGGGTTTCACATGCCACCAACTCCACATTCACAGGCAACTTCAGCGCCACAGCCGTTTTCAGATAGCCCTCAATGCAAAGGCTCTAGAGGCAAATATTGGTGTGAGAGCTAATTCAATCAAGGAAACACTGCATGTTGGTGAAGGGCATATTGAAGAAGGATCAGCCGAGTGGTTCTTGTGGGAGAACAACTCCATTTGGCTCACTAACTTCACACACCATCAGGCTTCCAAGCAGCTCTCAAGGAAACTCAGTTTTCACACTCTATGCTTAGTGCCCTTTGAGTGCATTATCTAGGAATGAACCTGGTAGAGCATCCCACACAAACGAATGCTCCACATGCGGGTTTCACATGCCACCAACTCCACATTCACAGGCAACTTCAGCGCCACAGCCGTTTTCAGATAGCCCTCAATGCAAAGGCTCTAGAGGCAAATATTGGTGTGAGAGCTAATTCAATCAAGGAAACACTGCATGTTGGTGAAGGGCATATTGAAGAAGGATCAGCCGAGTGGTTCTTGTGGGAGAACAACTCCATTTGGCTCACTAACTTCACACACCATCAGGCTTCCAAGCAGCTCTCAAGGAAACTCAGTTTTCACACTCTATGCTTAGTGCCCTTTGAGTGCATTATCTAGGAATGAACCTGGTAGAGCATCCCACACAAACGAATGCTCCACATGCGGGTTTCACATGCCACCAACTCCACATCCACAGGCAACTTCAGCGCCACAGCCGTTTTCAGATAGCCCTCAATGCAAAGGCTCTAGACGCAAATATTGGTGTGAGAGCTAATTCAATCAAGGAAACACTGCATGTTGGTGAAGGGCATATTGAAGAAGGATCAGCCGAGTGGTTCTTGTGGGAGAACAACTCCATTTGGCTCACTAACTTCACACACCATCAGGCTTCCAAGCAGCTCTCAAGGAAACTCAGTTTTCACACTCTATGCTTAGTGCTCTTTGTGTGCCCAGGACTGAAATGAAGCTTGGTCAGCATCCCACACAAACGAATGCTCCACATGCGGGTTTCACATGCCACCAACTCCACATTCACAGGCAACTTCAGCGCCACAGCCGTTTTCAGATAGCCCTCAATGCAAAGGCTCTAGACGCAAATATTGGTGTGAGAGCTAATTCAATCAAGGAAACACTGCATGTTGGTGAAGGGCATATTGAAGAAGGATCAGCCGAGTGGTTCTTGTGGGAGAACAACTCCATTTGGCTCACTAACTTCACACACCATCAGGCTTCCAAGCAGCTCTCAAGGAAACTCAGTTTTCACACTCTATGCTTAGTGCCCTTTGTGTGCCTATGTCTGAAATGAAGTTTGGTAAGCATCCCACACAAACGAATGCTCCACATGCGGGTTTCACATGCCACCAACTCCACATTCACAGGCAACTTCAGCGCCACAGCCATTTTCAGATAGCCCTCAATGCAAAGGCTCTAGACGCAAATATTGGTGTGAGAGCTAATTCAGTCAAGGAAACACTGCATGTTGGTGAAGGGCATATTGAAGAAGGATCAGCCGAGTGGTTCTTGTGGGAGAACAACTCCATTTGGCTCACTAACTTCACACACCATCAGGCTTCCAAGCAGCTCTCAAGGAAACTCAGTTTTCACACTCTATGCTTAGTGCCCTTTGAGTGCATTATCTAGGAATGAACCTGGTAGAGCATCCCACACAAACGAATGCTCCACATGCGGGTTTCACATGCCACCAACTCCACATTCACAGGCAACTTCAGCGCCACAGCCGTTTTCAGATAGCCCTCAATGCAAAGGCTCTAGACGCAAATATTGGTGTGAGAGCTAATTCAATCAAGGAAACACTGCATGTTGGTGAAGGGCATATTGAAGAAGGATCAGCCGAGTGGTTCTTGTGGGAGAACAACTCCATTTGGCTCACTAACTTCACACACCATCAGGCTTCCAAGCAGCTCTCAAGGAAACTCAGTTTTCACACTCTATGCTTAGTGCCCTTTGAATGCATTATCAAGGAATGAACCTGGTAGAGCATCCCACACAAACGAATGCTCCACATGCGGGTTTCACATGCCACCAACTCCACATTCACAGGCAACTTCAGCGCCACAGCCGTTTTCAGATAGCCCTCAATGCAAAGGCTCTAGACGCAAATATTGGTGTGAGAGCTAATTCAATCAAGGAAACATTGCATGTTGGTGAAGGGCATATTGAAGAAGGATCAGCCGAGTGGTTCTTGTGGGAGAACAACTCCATTTGGCTCACTAACTTCACACACCATCAGGCTTCCAAGCAGCTCTCAAGGAAACTCAGTTTTCACACTCTATGCTTAGTGCCCTTTGAGTGCATTATCTAGGAATGAACCTGGTAGAGCATCCCACACAAACGAATGCTCCACATGCGGGTTTCACATGCCATCAACTCCACATTCACAGGCAACTTCAGCGCCACAGCCGTTTTCAGATAGCCCTCAATGCAAAGGCTCTAGACGCAAATATTGGTGTGAGAGCTAATTCAATCAAGGAAACACTGCATGTTGGTGAAGGGCATATTGAAGAAGGATCAGCCGAGTGGTTCTTGTGGGAGAACAACTCCATTTGGCTCACTAACTTCACACACCATCAGGCTTCCAAGCAGCTCTCAAGGAAACTCAGTTTTCACACTCTATGCTTAGTGCTCTTTGTGTGCCCAGGACTGAAATGAAGCTTGGTCAGCATCCCACACAAACGAATGCTCCACATGCGGGTTTCACATGCCACCAACTCCACATTCACAGGCAACTTCAGCGCCACAGCCGTTTTCAGATAGCCCTCAATGCAAAGGCTCTAGACGCAAATATTGGTGTGAGAGCTAATTCAATCAAGGAAACACTGCATGTTGGTGAAGGGCATATTGAAGAAGGATCAGCCGAGTGGTTCTTGTGGGAGAACAACTCCATTTGGCTCACTAACTTCACACACCATCAGGCTTCCAAGCAGCTCTCAAGGAAACTCAGTTTTCACACTCTATGCTTAGTGCCCTTTGTATGGCTAGGAATGAAATGAACCTGGTAGAGCATCCCACACAAACGAATGCTCCACATGCGGGTTTCACATGCCACCAACTCCACATTCACAGGCAACTTCAGCGCCACAGCCATTTTCAGATAGCCCTCAATGCAAAGGCTCTAGACGCAAATATTGGTGTGAGAGCTAATTCAGTCAAGGAAACACTGCATGTTGGTGAAGGGCATATTGAAGAAGGATCAGCCGAGTGGTTCTTGTGGGAGAACAACTCCATTTGGCTCACTAACTTCACACACCATCAGGCTTCCAAGCAGCTCTCAAGGAAACTCAGTTTTCACACTCTATGCTTAGTGCCCTTTGAGTGCATTATCTAGGAATGAACCTGGTAGAGCATCCCACACAAACGAATGCTCCACATGCGGGTTTCACATGCCACCAACTCCACATTCACAGGCAACTTCAGCGCCACAGCCGTTTTCAGATAGCCCTCAATGCAAAGGCTCTAGACGCAAATATTGGTGTGAGAGCTAATTCAATCAAGGAAACACTGCATGTTGGTGAAGGGCATATTGAAGAAGGATCAGCCGAGTGGTTCTTGTGGGAGAACAACTCCATTTGGCTCACTAACTTCACACACCATCAGGCTTCCAAGCAGCTCTCAAGGAAACTCAGTTTTCACACTCTATGCTTAGTGCCCTTTGAATGCATTATCAAGGAATGAACCTGGTAGAGCATCCCACACAAACGAATGCTCCACATGCGGGTTTCACATGCCACCAACTCCACATTCACAGGCAACTTCAGCGCCACAGCCGTTTTCAGATAGCCCTCAATGCAAAGGCTCTAGACGCAAATATTGGTGTGAGAGCTAATTCAATCAAGGAAACATTGCATGTTGGTGAAGGGCATATTGAAGAAGGATCAGCCGAGTGGTTCTTGTGGGAGAACAACTCCATTTGGCTCACTAACTTCACACACCATCAGGCTTCCAAGCAGCTCTCAAGGAAACTCAGTTTTCACACTCTATGCTTAGTGCCCTTTGAGTGCATTATCTAGGAATGAACCTGGTAGAGCATCCCACACAAACGAATGCTCCACATGCGGGTTTCACATGCCACCAACTCCACATTCACAGGCAACTTCAGCGCCACAGCCGTTTTCAGATAGCCCTCAATGCAAAGGCTCTAGACGCAAATATTGGTGTGAGAGCTAATTCAATCAAGGAAACATTGCATGTTGGTGAAGGGCATATTGAAGAAGGATCAGCCGAGTGGTTCTTGTGGGAGAACAACTCCATTTGGCTCACTAACTTCACACACCATCAGGCTTCCAAGCAGCTCTCAAGGAAACTCAGTTTTCACACTCTATGCTTAGTGCTCTTTGTGTGCCCAGGACTGAAATGAAGCTTGGTCAGCATCCCACACAAACGAATGCTCCACATGCGGGTTTCACATGCCACCAACTCCACATTCACAGGCAACTTCAGCGCCACAGCCGTTTTCAGATAGCCCTCAATGCAAAGGCTCTAGACGCAAATATTGGTGTGAGAGCTAATTCAATCAAGGAAACACTGCATGTTGGTGAAGGGCATATTGAAGAAGGATCAGCCGAGTGGTTCTTGTGGGAGAACAACTCCATTTGGCTCACTAACTTCACACACCATCAGGCTTCCAAGCAGCTCTCAAGGAAACTCAGTTTTCACACTCTATGCTTAGTGCCCTTTGTATGGCTAGGACTGAAATGAACCTGGTAGAGCATCCCACACAAACGAATGCTCCACATGCGGGTTTCACATGCCACCAACTCCACATTCACAGGCAACTTCAGCGCCACAGCCATTTTCAGATAGCCCTCAATGCAAAGGCTCTAGACGCAAATATTGGTGTGAGAGCTAATTCAGTCAAGGAAACACTGCATGTTGGTGAAGGGCATATTGAAGAAGGATCAGCCGAGTGGTTCTTGTGGGAGAACAACTCCATTTGGCTCACTAACTTCACACACCATCAGGCTTCCAAGCAGCTCTCAAGGAAACTCAGTTTTCACACTCTATGCTTAGTGCCCTTTGAGTGCATTATCTAGGAATGAACCTGGTAGAGCATCCCACACAAACGAATGCTCCACATGCGGGTTTCACATGCCACCAACTCCACATTCACAGGCAACTTCAGCGCCACAGCCGTTTTCAGATAGCCCTCAATGCAAAGGCTCTAGACGCAAATATTGGTGTGAGAGCTAATTCAATCAAGGAAACACTGCATGTTGGTGAAGGGCATATTGAAGAAGGATCAGCCGAGTGGTTCTTGTGGGAGAACAACTCCATTTGGCTCACTAACTTCACACACCATCAGGCTTCCAAGCAGCTCTCAAGGAAACTCAGTTTTCACACTCTATGCTTAGTGCCCTTTGAATGCATTATCAAGGAATGAACCTGGTAGAGCATCCCACACAAACGAATGCTCCACATGCGGGTTTCACATGCCACCAACTCCACATTCACAGGCAACTTCAGCGCCACAGCCGTTTTCAGATAGCCCTCAATGCAAAGGCTCTAGACGCAAATATTGGTGTGAGAGCTAATTCAATCAAGGAAACATTGCATGTTGGTGAAGGGCATATTGAAGAAGGATCAGCCGAGTGGTTCTTGTGGGAGAACAACTCCATTTGGCTCACTAACTTCACACACCATCAGGCTTCCAAGCAGCTCTCAAGGAAACTCAGTTTTCACACTCTATGCTTAGTGCCCTTTGAGTGCATTATCTAGGAATGAACCTGGTAGAGCATCCCACACAAACGAATGCTCCACATGCGGGTTTCACATGCCACCAACTCCACATTCACAGGCAACTTCAGCGCCACAGCCGTTTTCAGATAGCCCTCAATGCAAAGGCTCTAGACGCAAATATTGGTGTGAGAGCTAATTCAATCAAGGAAACACTGCATGTTGGTGAAGGGCATATTGAAGAAGGATCAGCCGAGTGGTTCTTGTGGGAGAACAACTCCATTTGGCTCACTAACTTCACACACCATCAGGCTTCCAAGCAGCTCTCAAGGAAACTCAGTTTTCACACTCTATGCTTAGTGCCCTTTGTATGGCTAGCACTGAAATGAACCTGGTAGAGCAACCCACACAAACGAATGCTCCACATGCGGGTTTCACATGCCACCAACTCCACATCCACAGGCAACTTCAGCGCCACAGCCGTTTTCAGATAGCCCTCAATGCAAAGGCTCTAGACGCAAATATTGGTGTGAGAGCTAATTCAATCAAGGAAACACTGCATGTTGGTGAAGGGCATATTGAAGAAGGATCAGCCGAGTGGTTCTTGTGGGAGAACAACTCCATTTGGCTCACTAACTTCACACACCATCAGGCTTCCAAGCAGCTCTCAAGGAAACTCAGTTTTCACACTCTATGCTTAGTGCTCTTTCTGTGCCCAGGACTGAAATGAAGCTTGGTCAGCATCCCACACAAACGAATGCTCCACATGCGGGTTTCACATGCCACCAACTCCACATTCACAGGCAACTTCAGCGCCACAGCCGTTTTCAGATAGCCCTCAATGCAAAGGCTCTAGACGCAAATATTGGTGTGAGAGCTAATTCAATCAAGGAAACACTGCATGTTGGTGAAGGGCATATTGAAGAAGGATCAGCCGAGTGGTTCTTGTGGGAGAACAACTCCATTTGGCTCACTAACTTCACACACCATCAGGCTTCCAAGCAGCTCTCAAGGAAACTCAGTTTTCACACTCTATGCTTAGTGCCCTTTGAATGGCTAGCACTGAAATGAACCTGGTAGAGCATCCCACACAAACGAATGCTCCACATGCGGGTTTCACATGCCACCAACTCCACATTCACAGGCAACTTCAGCGCCACAGCCGTATTCAGATAGCCCTCAATGCAAAGGCTCTAGACGCAAATATTGGTGTGAGAGCTAATTCAATCAAGGAAACACTGCATGTTGGTGAAGGGCATAATGAAGAAGGATCAGCCGAGTAATTCTTGTGGGAGAACAACTCCATTTGGCTCACTAACTTCACACACCATCAGGCTTCCAAGCAGCTCTCAAGGAAACTCAGTTTTCACACTCTATGCTTAGTGCCCTTTGAGTGCATTATCTAGGAATGAACCTGGTAGAGCATCCCACACAAACGAATGCTCCACATGCGGGTTTCACATGCCACCAACTCCACATTCACAGGCAACTTCAGCGCCACAGCCGTTTTCAGATAGCCCTCAATGCAAAGGCTCTAGACGCAAATATTGGTGTGAGAGCTAATTCAATCAAGGAAACACTGCATGTTGGTGAAGGGCATATTGAAGAAGGATCAGTCGAATGGTTCTTGTGGGAGAACAACTCCATTTGGCTCACTAACTTCACACACCATAGGCTTCCAAACAGCTCTCAAGGAAACTCAGTTTTCACACTCTATGCTTAGTGCCCTTTGAGTGCATTATCTAGGAATGAACCTGGTAGAGCATCCCACACAAACGAATGCTCCACATGCGGGTTTCACATGCCACCAACTCCACATTCACAGGCAACTTCAGCGCCACAGCCGTTTTCAGATAGCCCTCAATGCAAAGGCTCTAGACGCAAATATTGGTGTGAGAGCTAATTCAATCAAGGAAACACTGCATGTTGGTGAAGGGCATATTGAAGAAGGATCAGCCGAGTGGTTCTTGTGGGAGAACAACTCCATTTGGCTCAATAACTTCACACACCATCAGGCTTCCAAGCAGCTCTCAAGGAAACTCAGTTTTCACACTCTATGCTTAGTGCCCTTTGAGTGCATTATCTAGGAATGAACCTGGTAGAGCATCCCACACAAACGGATGCTCCACATGCGGGTTTCACATGCCACCAACTCCACATTCACAGGCAACTTCAGCGCCACAGCCATTTTCAGATAGCCCTCAATGCAAAGGCTCTAGACGCAAATATTGGTGTGAGAGCTAATTCAATCAAGGAAACACTGCATGCTGGTGAAGGGCATATTGAAGAAGGATCAGCCGAGTGGTTCTTGTGGGAGAACAACTCCATTTGGCTCACTAACTTCACACACCATCAGGCTTCCAAGCAGCTCTCAAGGAAACTCAGTTTTCACACTCTATGCTTAGTGCCCTTTGAGTGCATTATCTAGGAATGAACCTGGTAGAGCATCCCACACAAACGAATGCTCCACATGCGGGTTTCACATGCCACCAACTCCACATTCACAGGCAACTTCAGCGCCACAGCCGTTTTCAGATAGCCCTCAATGCAAAGGCTCTAGACGCAAATATTGGTGTGAGAGCTAATTCAATCAAGGAAACACTGCATGTTGGTGAAGGGCATATTGAAGAAGGATCAGCCGAGTGGTTCTTGTGGGAGAACAACTCCATTTGGCTCACTAATTTCACACACCATCAGGCTTCCAAGCAACTCTCAAGGAAACTCAGTTTTCACACTCTATGCTTAGTGCCCTTTGTATGGCTAGGACTGTAATGAACCTGGTAGAGCATCCCACACAAACGAATGCTCCACATGCGGGTTTCACATGCCACCAACTCCACATTCACAGGCAACTTCAGCGCCACAGCCGTTTTCAGATAGCCCTCAATGCAAAGGCTCTAGACGCAAATATTGGTGTGAGAGCTAATTCAATCAAGGAAACACTGCATGTTGGTGAAGGGCATATTGAAGAAGGATCAGCCGAGTGGTTCTTGTGGGAGAACAACTCCATTTGGCTCACTAACTTCACACACCATCAGGCTTCCAAGCAGCTCTCAAGGAAACTCAGTTTTCACACTCTATGCTTAGTGCCCTTTGAGTGCATTATCTAGGAATGAACCTGGTAGAGCATCCCACACAAACGAATGCTCCACATGCGGGTTTCACATGCCACCAACTCCACATTCACAGGCAACTTCAGCGCCACAGCCGTTTTCAGATAGCCCTCAATGCAAAGGCTCTAGACGCAAATATTGGTGTGAGAGCTAATTCAATCAAGGAAACACTGCATGTTGGTGAAGGGCATATTGAAGAAGGATCAGCCGAGTGGTTCTTGTGGGAGAACAACTCCATTTGGCTCACTAACTTCACACACCATCAGGCTTCCAAGCAGCTCTCAAGGAAACTCAGTTTTCACACTCTATGCTTAGTGCCCTTTGAGTGCATTATCTAGGAATGAACCTGGTAGAGCATCCCACACAAACGAATGCTCCACATGCGGGTTTCACATGCCACCAACTCCACATTCACAGGCAACTTCAGCGCCACAGCCATTTTCAGATAGCCCTCAATGCAAAGGCTCTAGACGCAAATATTGGTGTGAGAGCTAATTCAATCAAGGAAACACTGCATGCTGGTGAAGGGCATATTGAAGAAGGATCAGCCGAGTGGTTCTTGTGGGAGAACAACTCCATTTGGCTCACTAACTTCACACACCATCAGGCTTCCAAGCAGCTCTCAAGGAAACTCAGTTTTCACACTCTATGCTTAGTGCCCTTTGAGTGCATTATCTAGGAATGAACCTGGTAGAGCATCCCACACAAACGAATGCTCCACATGCGGGTTTCACATGCCACCAACTCCACATTCACAGGCAACTTCAGCGCCACAGCCGTTTTCAGATAGCCCTCAATGCAAAGGCTCTAGACGCAAATATTGGTGTGAGAGCTAATTCAATCAAGGAAACACTGCATGTTGGTGAAGGGCATATTGAAGAAGGATCAGCCGAGTGGTTCTTGTGGGAGAACAACTCCATTTGGCTCACTAACTTCACACACCATCAGGCTTCCAAGCAACTCTCAAGGAAACTCAGTTTTCACACTCTATGCTTAGTGCCCTTTGAATGCATTATCAAGGAATGAACCTGGTAGAGCATCCCACACAAACGAATGCTCCACATGCGGGTTTCACATGCCACCAACTCCACATTCACAGGCAACTTCAGCGCCACAGCCGTTTTCAGATAGCCCTCAATGCAAAGGCTCTAGACGCAAATATTGGTGTGAGAGCTAATTCAATCAAGGAAACACTGCATGTTGGTGAAGGGCATATTGAAGAAGGATCAGCCGAGTGGTTCTTGTGGGAGAACAACTCCATTTGGCTCACTAACTTCACACACCATCAGGCTTCCAAGCAGCTCTCAAGGAAACTCAGTTTTCACACTCTATGCTTAGTGCCCTTTGAGTGCATTATCTAGGAATGAACCTGGTAGAGCATCCCACACAAACGAATGCTCCACATGCGGGTTTCACATGCCACCAACTCCACATTCACAGGCAACTTCAGCGCCACAGCCGTTTTCAGATAGCCCTCAATGCAAAGGCTCTAGACGCAAATATTGGTGTGAGAGCTAATTCAATCAAGGAAACACTGCATGTTGGTGAAGGGCATATTGAAGAAGGATCAGCCGAGTGGTTCTTGTGGGAGAACAACTCCATTTGGCTCACTAACTTCACACACCATCAGGCTTCCAAGCAGCTCTCAAGGAAACTCAGTTTTCACACTCTATGCTTAGTGCCCTTTGAGTGCATTATCTAGGAATGAACCTGGTAGAGCATCCCACACAAACGAATGCTCCACATGCGGGTTTCACATGTCACCAACTCCACATTCACAGGCAACTTCAGCGCCACAGCCGTTTTCAGATAGCCCTCAATGCAAAGGCTCTAGACGCAAATATTGGTGTGAGAGCTAATTCAATCAAGGAAACACTGCACGTTGGTGAAGGGCATATTGAAGAAGGATCAGCCGAGTGGTTCTTGTGGGAGAGCAACTCCATTTGGCTCACGAACTTCACACACCATCAGGCTTCCAAGCAGCTCTCAAGGAAACTCAGTTTTCACACTCTATGCTTAGTGCTCTTTGTGTGCCCAGGACTGAAAAGAAGCTTGGTCAGCATCCCACACAAACGAATGCTCCACATGCGGGTTTCACATG
>NW_026699416.1:0-64193 GCF_030435755.1 Ochotona princeps
TATTGAAGAAGGATCAGCCGAGTGGATCTTGTGGGAGAACAACTCCATTTGGCTCACTAACTTCACACACCATCAGGCTTCCAAGCAGCTCTCAAGGAAACTCAGTTTTCACACTCTATGCTTAGTGCCCTTTGAGTGCATTATCTAGGAATGAACCTGGTAGAGCATCCCACACAAACGAATGCTCCACATGCGGGTTTCACATGCCACCAACTCCACATTCACAGGCAACTTCAGCGCCACAGCCGTTTTCAGATAGCCCTCAATGCAAAGGCTCTAGACGCAAATATTGGTGTGAGAGCTAATTCAATCAAGGAAACACTGCATGTTGGTGAAGGCATATTGAAGAAGGATCAGCCGAGTGGATCTTATGGGAGAACAACTCCATTTGGCTCACTAACTTCACACACCATCAGGCTTCCAAGCAGCTCTCAAGGAAACTCAGTTTTCACACTCTATGCTTAGTGCCCTTTGAGTGCATTATCTAGGAATGAACCTGTAGAGCATCCCACACAAACGAATGCTCCACATGCGGGTTTCACATGCCACCAACTCCACATTCACAGGCAACTTCAGCGCCACAGCCGTTTTCAGATAGCCCTCAATGCAAAGGCTCTAGAACGCAAATATTGTGTGAGAGCTAATTCAATCAAGGGAACACTGCATGTTGGTGAAGGGCATATTGAAGAAGGATCAGCCGAGTGGTTCTTGTGGGGAACAACTCCATTTGGCTCACTAACTTCACACACCATCAGGCTTCCAAGCAGCTCTCAAGGAAACTCAGTATTCACACTCTATGCTTAGTGCCCTTTGAGTGCATTATCTAGGAATGATCCTGGTAGAGCATCCACACAAACGAATGCTCCACATGCGGGTTTCTCATGCCACCAACTCCACATTCTCAGGCAACTTCAGCGCCACAGCCGTTTTCAGATAGCCCTCAATGCAAAGGCTCTAGACGCAAATATTGGTGTGAGAGCTAATTCAATCAAGGGAACACTGCATGTTGGTGAAGGGCATATTGAAGAAGGATCAGCCGAGTGGATCTTGTGGGAGAACAACTCCATTTGGCTCACTAACTTCACACACCATCAGGCTTCCAAACAGCTCTCAAGGAAACTCAGTTTTCACACTCTATGCTTAGTGCCCTTTGAGTGCATTATCTAGGAATGAACCTGGTAGAGCATCCCACACAAACGAATGCTCCACATGCGGGTTTCACATGCCACCAACTCCACATTCTCAGGCAACTTCAGCGCCACAGCCGTTTTCAGATAGCCCTCAATGCAAAGGCTCTAGACGCAAATATTGGTGTGAGAGCTAATTCAATCAAGGAAACACTGCATGTTGGTGAAGGGCATATTGAAGAAGGATCAGCAAAGTGGATCTTGTGGAGAACAACTCCATTTGGCTCACTAACTTCACACACCATCAGGCTTCCAAGCAGCTCTCAAGGAAACTCAGTTTTCACACTCTATGCTTAGTGCCCTTTGAGTGCATTATCTAGGAATGAACCTGGTAGAGCATTCCACACAAACGAATGCTCCACATGAGGGTTTCAGATGCCACCAACTCCACATTCTCAGGCAACTTCAGCGCCACAGCCGTTTTCAGATAGCCATCAATGCAAAGGCTCTAGACGCAAATATTGGTGTGAGAGCTAATTCAATCAAGGAAACACTGCATGTTGGTGAAGGGCATATTGAAGAAGGATCAGCCGAGTGGATCTTGTGGGGGAACAACTCCATTTGGCTCACTAACTTCACACACCATCAGGCTTCCAAGCAGCTCTCAAGGAAACTCAGTTTTCACACTCTATGCTTAGTGCCCTTTGAGTGCATTATCTAGGAATGAACCTGGTAGAGCATCCCACACAAACGAATGCTCCACATGCGGGTTTCACATGCCACCAACTCCACATTCACAGGCAACTTCAGCGCCACAGCCGTTTTCAGATAGCCCTCAATGCAAAGGCTCTAGACGCAAATATTGGTGTGAGAGCTAATTCAATCAAGGAAACACTGCATGTTGGTGAAGGGCATATTGAAGAAGGATCAGCCGAGTGGTTCTTGTGGGAGAACAACTCCATTTGGCTCACTAACTTCACACACCATCAGGCTTCCAAGCAGCTCTCAAGGAAACTCAGTTTTCACACTCTATGCTTAGTGCCCTTTGAGTGCATTATCTAGGAATGAACCTGGTAGAGCATCCCACACAAACGAATGCTCCACATGCGGGTTTCCCGTGCCACCATCTCCACATTCACAGGCAACTTCAGCGCCACAGCCGTTTTCAGATAGCCCTCAATGCAAAGGCTCTAGACGCAAATATTGGTGTGAGAGCTAATTCAATCAAGGAAACACTGCATGTTGGTGAAGGGCATATTGAAGAAGGATCAGCCGAGTGGATCTTGTGGGAGAACAACTCCATTTGGCTCACTAACTTCACACACCATCAGGCTTCCAAGCAGCTCTCAAGGAAACTCAGTTTTCACACTCTATGCTTAGTGCCCTTTGAGTGCATTATCTAGGAATGAACCTGGTAGAGCATCCCACACAAACGAATGCTCCACATGCGGGTTTCACATGCCACCAACTCCACATTCTCAGGCAACTTCAGCGCCACAGCCGTTTTCAGATAGCCCTCAATGCAAAGGCTCTAGACGCAAATATTGGTGTGAGAGCTAATTCAATCAAGGAAACACTGCATGTTGGTGAAGGGCATATTGAAGAAGGATCAGCCGAGTGGTTCTTGTGGGAGAACAACTCCATTTGGCTCACTAACTTCACACACCATCAGGCTTCCAAGCAGCTCTCAAGGAAACTCAGTTTTCACACTCTATGCTTAGTGCCCTTTGAGTGCATTATCTAGGAATGAACCTGGTAGAGCATCCCACACAAACGAATGCTCCACATGCGGGTTTCACATGCCACCACTCCACATTCACAGGCAACTTCAGCGCCACAGCCGTTTTCAGATAGCCCTCAATGCAAAGGCTCTAGACGCAAATATTGGTGTGAGAGCTAATTCAATCAAGGAAACACTGCATGTTGGTGAAGGGCATATTGAAGAAGGATCAGCGGAGTGGTTCTTGTGGGAGAACAACTCCATTTGGCTCACTAACTTCACACACCATCAGGCTTCCAAGCAGCTCTCAAGGAAACACAGTTTTCAAACTCTATGCTTACTGCCCTTTGTGTGCCTAGGACTGAAATGAAGCTTGGTGAGCATCCCACACAAACGAATGCTCCACATGCAGGTTTAACATGCCACCAACTCCACATTCACAGGCAACTTCAGCGCCACAGCCGTTTTCAGATAGCCCTCAATGCAAAGGCTCTAGACGCAAATCTTGGTGTGAGAGCTAATTCAATCAAGGAAACACTGCATGTTGGTGAAGGGCATATTGAAGAAGGATCAGCCGAGTGGTTCTTGTAGGAGAACAACTCCATTGGCTCACTAACTTCACACACCATCAGGCTTCCAAGCAGCTCTCAAGGAAACTCAGTTTTTCACACTCTATGCTTAGTGTCGTTTGAGTGCATTATCTAGGAATGAACCTGGTAGAGCATCCCACACAAACGAATGCTCCACATGCGGGTTTCACATGCCACAACTCCACATTCTCAGGCAACTTCAGCGCCACAGCCGTTTCAGATAGCCCTCAATGCAAAGGCTCTAGACGCAAATATTGGTGTGAGAGCTAATTCAATCAAGGAAACACTGCATGTTGGTGAAGGGCATATTGAAGAAGGATCAGCCGAGTGGTTCTTGTGGGAGAACAACTCCATTTGGCTCACTAACTTCACACACCATCAGGCTTCCAAGCAGCTCTCAAGGAAACTCAGTTTCACACTCTATGATTAGTGCCCTTTGTGTGCCTAGGACAGAAATGAAGCTTGGTGAGGATCCCACACAAACGAATGCTCCACATGCGGGTTTCACATGCCACCAACTCCACATTCACAGGCAACTTCAGCGCCACAGCCGTTTTCAGATAGCCCTCAATGCAAAGGCTCTAGACGCAAATATTGGTGTGAGAGCTAATTCATCAAGGAAACACTGCATGTTGGTGAAGGGCATATTGAAGAAGGATCAGCCGAGTGGTTCTTGTGGAGAACAACTCCAATTGGCTCACTAACTTCACACACCATCAGGCTTCCAAGCAGCTCTCAAGGAAACTCAGTTTTCACACTCTATGCTTAGTACCCTTTGAGTGCATTATCTAGGAATGAACCTGGTAGAGCATCCCACAAAAACGAATGCTCCACATGCGGGTTTCACATGCCACCAACTCCACATTCACAGGCAACTTCAGCGCCACAGCCATTTTCAGATAGCCCTCAATGCAAAGGCTCTAGACGCAAATATTGGTGTGAGAGCTAATTCAATCAAGGAAACACTGCATGTTGGTGAAGGGTATATTGAAGAAGGATCAGCCGAGTGGTTCTTGTGGGAGAACAACTCCATTTGGCTCACTAACTTCACACACCATCAGGCTTCCAAGCAGCTCTCAAAGAAACTCAGTTTTCACACTCTATGCTTAGTGCCCTTTGAGTGCATTATCTAGGAATGAACCTGGTAGAGCATCCCACACAAACAATGCTCCACATGCGGGTTTCAAGTGCCACCATCTCCACATTCACAGGCACCTTCAGCGCCACAGCCGTTTTCAGATAGCCCTCAATGCAAAGGCTCTAGACGCAAATATTGGTGTGAGAGCTAATTCAATCAAGGAAACACTGCATGTTGGTGGAGGGCATATTGAAGAAGGATCAGCCGAGTGGTTCTTGTGGGAGAACAACTCCATTTGGCTCACTAACTTCACACACCATCAGGCTTCCAAGCAGCTCTCAAGGAAACTCAGTTTTCACACTCTATGCTTAGTGCCCTTTGAGTGCATTATCTAGGAATGAACCTGGTAGAGCATCCCACACAAACGAATGCTCCACATGCGGTTTCACATGCCACCAACTCCACATTCACAGGCAACTTCAGCGCACAGCCGTTTCAGATAGCCCTCAATGCAAAGGCTCTAGACGCAAATATTGGTGTGATAGCTAATTCAATCAAGGGAACATTGCATGTTGGTGAAGGGCATATTGAAGAAGGATCAGCCGAGTGGATCTTGTGGGAGAACAACTCCATTTGGCTCCACTAACTTCACACACCATCAGGCTTCCAAGCAGCTCTCAAGGAAACTCAGTTTTCACACTCTATGCTTAGTGCCCTTGAGTGCATTATCTAGGAATGAACCTGGTAGAGCATCCCACACAACGAATGCTCCACATGCGGGATTCACATGCACCAACTCCACATTCACAGGCAACTTCAGCGCCACAGCCGTTTTCAGATAGCCCTCAATGCAAAGGCTCTAGACGCAAATATTGGTGTGAGAGCTAATTCAATCAAGGAAACACTGCATGTTGGTGAAGGGCATATTGAAGAAGGATCAGCCGAGTGGTTCTTGTGGGAGAACAACTCCATTTGGCTCACTAACTTCACACACCATCAGGCTTCCAAGCAGCTCTCAAGGAAACTCAGTTTTCACACTCTATGCTTAGTGCCCTTTGAGTGCATTATCTAGGAATGAACCTGGTAGAGCATCCACACAAACGAATGCTCCACATGCGGGTTTCACATGCTCACCAACTCCACATTCACAGGCAACTTCAGCGCCACAGCCGTTTTCAGATAGCCCCTCAATGCAAAGGCTCTAGACGCAAATATTGGTGTGAGAGCTAATTCAATCAAGGAAACACTGCATGTTGGTGAAGGGCATATTGAAGAAGGATCAGCAAAGTGGATCTTGTGGAGAACAACTCCATTTGGCTCACTAACTTCACACACCATCAGGCTTCCAAGCAGCTCTCAAGGAAACTCAGTTTTCACACTCTATGCTTAGTGCCCTTTGAGTGCATTATCTAGGAATGAACCTGGTAGAGCATCCCACACAAACGAATGCTCCACATGCGGGTTTCACATGCCACCAACTCCACATTCTCAGGCAACTTCAGCGCCACAGCCGTTTTCAGATAGCCCTCAATGCAAAGGCTCTAGACGCAAATATTGGTGTGAGAGCTAATTCAATCAAGGGAACATTGCATGTTGGTGAAGGGCATATTGAAGAAGGATCAGCCGAGTGGATCTTGTGGAGAACAACTCCATTTGGCTCACTAACATCACACACCATCAGGCTTCCAAGCAGCTCTCAAGGAAACTCAGTTTTCACACTCTATGCTTAGTGCCCCTTGAGTGCATTATCTAGGAATGAACCCTGTAGAGCATCCCACACAAACGAATGCTCCACATGCGGGTTTCACGTGCCACCATCTCCACATTCACAGGCAACTTCAGCGCCACAGCCGTTTTCAGATAGCCCTCAATGCAAAGGCTCTAGACGCAAATATTGGTGTGAGAGCTAATTCAATCAAGGAAACACTGCATGTTGGTGAAAGGGCATATTGAAGAAGGATCAGCCGAGTGGTTCTTGTGGGAGAACAACTCCATTTGGCTCACTAACTTCACACACCATCAGGCTTCCAAGCAGCTCTCAAGGAAACTCAGTTTTCACACTCTATGCTTAGTGCCCTTTGAGTGCATATCTAGGAATGAACCTGGTAGAGCATCCCACACAAACGAATGCTCCACATGCGGGTTTCACATGCCACCAACTCCACATTCTCAGGCAACTTCAGCGCCACAGCCGTTTTCAGATAGCCCTCAATGCAAAGGCTCTAGACGCAAATCTTGGTGTGAGAGCTAATTCAATCAAGGAAACACTGCATGTTGGTGAAGGGCATATTGAAGAAGGATCAGCCGAGTGGTTCTTGTGGGAGAACAACTCCATTTGGCTCACTAACTTCACACACCATCAGGCTTCCAAGCAGCTCTCAAGGAAACTCAGTTTTCACACTCTATGCTTAGTGCCCCTTGAGTGCATTATCTAGGAATGAACCTGGTAGAGCATCCCACACAAACGAATGCTCCACATGCGGGTTTCACGTGCCACCATCTCCACATTCACAGGCAACTTCAGCGCCACAGCCGTTTTCAGATAGCCCTCAATGCAAAGGCTCTAGACGCAAATATTGGTGTGAGAGCTAATTCAATCAAGGAAACACTGCATGTTGTGAAGGGCATATTGAAGAAGGATCAGCCGAGTGGTTCTTGTGGGAGAACAACTCCATTTGGCTCACTAACTTCACACACACCATCAGGCTTCCAAGCAGCTCTCAAGGAAACTCAGTTTTCACACTCTATGCTTAGTGCCCTTTGAGTGCATTATCTAGGAATGAACCTGGTAGAGCATCCCACACAAACCAATGCTCCACATGCGGGTTTCACGTGCCACCAACTCCACATTCACAGGCAACTTCAGCGCCACAGCCGTTTTCAGATAGCCCTCAATGCAAAGGCTCTAGACGCAAATATTGGTGTGAGAGCTAATTCAATCAAGGAAACACTGCATGTTGGTGAAGGGCATATTGAAGAAGGATCAGCCGAGTGGTTCTTGTGGGAGAACAACTCCATTTGGCTCACTAACTTCACACACCATCAGGCTTCCAAGCAGCTCTCAAGGAAACTCAGTTTTCACACTCTATGCTTAGTGCCCTTTGAGTGCATTATCTAGGAATGAACCTGGTAGAGCATCCCACACAAACGAATGCTCCACATGCGGGTTTCACATGCCACCAACTCCACATTCTTAGGCAACTTCAGCGCCACAGCCGTTTTCAGATAGCCCTCAATGCAAAGGCTCTAGACGCAAATATTGGTGTGAGAGCTAATTCAATCAAGGAAACACTGCATGTTGGTGAAGGGCATATTGAAGAAGGATCAGCCGAGTGGTTCTTGTGGGAGAACAACTCCATTTGGCTCACTAACTTCACACACCATCAGGCTTCAAGCAGCTCTCAAGGAAACTCAGTTTTCACACTCTATGCTTAGTGCCCTTTGAGTGCATTATCTAGGAATGAACCTGTAGAGCATCCACACAAACGAATGCTCCACATGCGGGTTTCACATGCCACCAACTCCACATTCACAGGCAACTTCAGCGCCACAGCCGTTTTCAGATAGCCCTCAATGCAAAGGCTCTAGACGCAAATATTGGTGTGAGAGCTAATTCAATCAAGGAAACACTGCATGTTGGTGAAGGGCATATTGAAGAAGGATCAGCCGAGTGGTTCTTGTGGGAGAACAACTCCATTTGCTCACTAACTTCACACACCATCAGGCTTCCAAGCAGCTCTCAAGGAAACACAGTTTTCAAACTCTATGCTTACTGCCCTTTGTGTGCCTAGGACTGAAATGAAGCTTGGTGAGCATCCCACACAAACGAATGCTCCACATGCGGGTTTAACATGCCACCAACTCCACATTCACAGGCAACTTCAGCGCCACAGCCGTTTTCAGATAGCCCTCAATGCAAAGGCTCTAGACGCAAATCTTGGTGTGAGAGCTAATTCAATCAAGGAAACACTGCATGTTGGTGAAGGGCATATTGAAGAAGGATCAGCCGAGTGGTTCTTGTGGGAGAACAACTCCATTTGGCTCATTAACTTCACACACCATCAGGCTTCCAAGCAGCTCTCAAGGAAACTCAGTTTTCAACACTCTATGCTTAGTGTCGTTTGAGTGCATTATCTAGGAATGAACCTGGTAGAGCATCCCACACAAACGAATGCTCCACATGCGGGTTTCACATGCCACCACTCCACATTCTCAGGCAACTTCAGCGCCACAGCCGTTTTCAGATAGCCCTCAATGCAAAGGCTCTAGACGCAAATATTGGTGTGAGAGCTAATTCAATCAAGGAAACACTGCATGTTGGTGAAGGGCATATTGAAGAAGGATCAGCCGAGTGGTTCTTATGGGAGAACAACTCCATTTGGCTCACTAACTTCACACACCATCAGGCTTCCAAGCAGCTCTCAAGGAAACTCAGTTTCACACTCTATGATTAGTGCCCTTTGTGTGCCTAGGACAGAAATGAAGCTTGGTGAGGATCCCACACAAACGAATGCTCCACATGCGGGTTTCACATGCCACCAACTCCACATTCACAGGCAACTTCAGCGCCACAGCCGTTTTCAGATAGCCCTCAATGCAAAGGCTCTAGACGCAAATATTGGTGTGATAGCTAATTCAATCAAGGGAACACTGCATGTTGGTGAAGGGCATATTGAAGAAGGATCAGCCGAGTGGATCTTGTGGGAGAACAACTCCATTTGGCTCACTAACTTCACACACCATCAGGCTTCCAAGCAGCTCTCAAGGAAACTCAGTTTTCACACTCTATGCTTAGTGCCCCTTGAGTGCATTATCTAGGAATGAACCTGGTAGAGCATCCCACACAAACGAATGCTCACATGCGGGATTCATATGCCACCAACTCCACATTCACAGGCAACTTCAGCGCCACAGCCGTTTTCAGATAGCCCTCAATGCAAAGGCTCTAGACGCAAATCTTGGTGTGAGAGCTAATTCAATCAAGAAACACTGCATGTTGGTGAAGGGCATATTGAAGAAGGATCAGCCGAGTGGTTCTTGTGGAGAACAACTCCATTTGGCTCACTAACTTCACACACCATCAGGCTTCCAAGCAGCTCTCAAGGAAACTCAGTTTTCACACTCTATGCTTAGTGCCCTTTGAGTGCATTATCTAGGAATGAACCTGGTAGAGCATCCCACACAAACGAATGCTCCACATGCGGGTTTCACATGCCACCAACTCCACATTCACAGGCAACTTCAGCGCCACAGCCGTTTTCAGATAGCCCTCAATGCAAAGGCTCTAGACGCAAATATTGGTGTGAGAGCTAATTCAATCAAGGAAACACTGCATGTTGGTGAAGGGCATATTGAAGAAGGATCAGCAAAGTGGATCTTGTGGGAGAACAACTCCATTTGGCTCACTAACTTCACACACCATCAGGCTTCCAAGCAGCTCTCAAGGAAACTCAGTTTTCACACTCTATGCCTTAGTGCCCTTTGAGTGCATTATCTAGGAATGAACCTGGTAGAGCATCCACACAAACGAATGCTCCACATGCGGGTTTCACATGCCACCAACTCCACATTCTCAGGCAACTTCAGCGCCACAGCCGTTTTCAGATAGCCCTCAATGCAAAGGCTCTAGACGCAAATATTGGTGTGAGAGCTAATTCAATCAAGGGAACATTGCATGTTGGTGAAGGGCATATTGAAGAAGGATCAGCCGAGTGGATCTTGTGGGAGAACAACTCCATTTGGCTCACTAACATCACACAACATCAGGCTTCCATGCAGCTCTCAAGGAAACTCAGTTTTCACACTCTATGCTTAGTGCCCCTTGAGTGCATTATCTAGGAATGAACCCTGTAGAGCATCCCACACAAACGAATGCTCCACATGCGGGTTTCACGTGCCACCATCTCCACATTCACAGCAACTTCAGCGCCACAGCCGTTTTCAGATAGCCCTCAATGCAAAGGCTCTAGACGCAAATATTGGTGTGAGAGCTAATTCAATCAAGGAAACACTGCATGTTGGTGAAGGGCATATTGAAGAAGGATCAGCCGAGTGGTTCTTGTGGGAGAACAACTCCATTTGGCTCACTAACTTCACACACCATCAGGCTTCCAAGCAGCTCTCAAGGAAACTCAGTTTTCACACTCTATGCTTAGTGCCCTTTGAGTGCATTATCTAGGAATGAACCTGGTAGAGCATCCCACACAAACGAATGCTCCACATGCGGGTTTCACATGCCACCAACTCCACATTCTCAGGCAACTTCAGCGCCACAGCCGTTTTCAGATAGCCCTCAATGCAAAGGCTCTAGACGCAAATCTTGGTGTGAGAGCTAATTCAATCAAGGAAACACTGCATGTTGGTGAAGGGCATATTGAAGAAGGATCAGCCGAGTGGTTCTTGTGGGAGAACAACTCCATTTGGCTCACTAACTTCACACACCATCAGGCTTCCAAGCAGCTCTCAAGGAAACTCAGTTTTCACACTCTATGCTTAGTGCCCCTTGAGTGCATTATCTAGGAATGAACCTGGTAGAGCATCCCACACAAACGAATGCTCCACATGCGGGTTTCACGTGCCACCATCTCCACATTCACAGGCAACTTCAGCGCCACAGCCCGTTTTCAGATAGCCCTCAATGCAAAGGCTCTAGACGCAAATATTGGTGTGAGAGCTAATTCAATCAAGGAAACACTGCATGTTGGTGAAGGGCATATTGAAGAAGGATCAGCCGAGTGGTTCTTGTGGGAGAACAACTCCATTTGGCTCACTAACTTCACACACCATCAGGCTTCCAAGCAGCTCTCAAGGAAACTCAGTTTTTCACACTCTATGCTTAGTGCCCTTTGAGTGCATTATCTAGGAATGAACCTGGTAGAGCATTCCACACAAACGAATGCTCGACATGAGGGTTTCAGATGCCACCAACTCCAACATTCTCAGGCAACTTCAGCGCCACAGCCGTTTTCAGATAGCCCTCAATGCAAAGGCTCTAGACGCAAATATTGGTGTGAGAGCTAATTCAATCAAGGAAACACTGCATGTTGGTGAAGGGCATATTGAAGAAGGATCAGCCGAGTGGATCTTGTGGGGGAACAACTCCATTTGGCTCACTAACTTCACACACCATCAGGCTTCCAAGCAGCTCTCAAGGAAACTCAGTTTTCACACTCTATGCTTAGTGCCCTTTGAGTGCATTATCTAGGAATGAACCTGGTAGAGCATCCCACACAAACGAATGCTCCACATGCGGGTTTCACATGCCACCAACTCCACATTCACAGGCAACTTCAGCGCCACAGCCGTTTTCAGATAGCCCTCAATGCAAAGGCTCTAGACGCAAATATTGGTGTGAGAGCTAATTCAATCAAGGAAACACTGCATGTTGGTGAAGGGCATATTGAAGAAGGATCAGCCGAGTGGATCTTGTGGAGAACAACTCCATTTGGCTCACTAACTTCACACACCATCAGGCTTCCAAGCAGCTCTCAAGGAAACTCAGTTTTCACACTCTATGCTTAGTGCCCTTTGAGTGCATTATCTAGAATGAACCTGGTAGAGCATCCCACACAAACGAATGCTCCACATGCGGGTTTCACATGCCACCAACTCCACATTCACAGGCAACTTCAGCGCCACAGCCGTTTTCAGATAGCCCTCAATGCAAAGGCTCTAGACGCAAATATTGGTGTGAGAGCTAATTCAATCAAGGGAACACTGCATGTTGGTGAAGGGCATATTGAAGAAGGATCAGCCGAGTGGATCTTGTGGGGGAACAACTCCATTTGGCTCACTAACTTCACACACATCAGGCTTCCAAGCAGCTCTCAAGGAAACTCAGTATTCACACTCTATGCTTAGTGCCCTTTGAGTGCATTATCTAGGAATGATCCTGGTAGAGCATCCCACACAAACGAATGCTCCACATGCGGGTTTCTCATGCCACCAACTCCACATTCTCAGGCAACTTCAGCGCCACAGCGTTTTCAGATAGCCCTCAATGCAAAGGCTCTAGACGCAAATATTGGTGTGAGAGCTAATTCAATCAAGGAAACACTGCATGTTGGTGAAGGGCATATTGAAGAAGGATCAGCAAAGTGGATCTTGTGGGAGAACAACTCCATTTGGCTCACTAACTTCACACACCATCAGGCTTCCAAGCAGCTCTCAAGGAAACTCAGTTTTCACACTCTATGCTTAGTGCCCTTTGAGTGCATTATCTAGGAATGAACCTGGTAGAGCATTCCACACAAACGAATGCTCGACATGAGGGTTTCAGATGCCACCAACTCCACATTCTCAGGCAACTTCAGCGCCACAGCCGTTTTCAGATAGCCCTCAATGCAAAGGCTCTAGACGCAAATATTGGTGTGAGAGCTAATTCAATCAAGGAAACACTGCATGTTGGTGAAGGGCATATTGAAGAAGGATCAGCCGAGTGGATCTTGTGGGGGAACAACTCCATTTGGCTCACTAACTTCACACACCATCAGGCTTCCAAGCAGCTCTCAAGGAAACTCAGTTTTCACACTCTATGCTTAGTGCCCTTTGAGTGCATTATCTAGGAATGAACCTGGTAGAGCATCCCACACAAACGAATGCTCCACATGCGGGTTTCACATGCCACCAACTCCACATTCACAGGCAACTTCAGCGCCACACCCGTTTTCAGATAGCCCTCAATGCAAAGGCTCTAGACGCAAATATTGGTGTGAGAGCTAATTCAATCAAGGAAACACTGCATGTTGGTGAAGGGCATATTGAAGAAGGATCAGCGGAGTGGTTCTTGTGGGAGAACAACTCCATTTGGCTCACTAACTTCACACACCATCAGGCTTCCAAGCAGCTCTCAAGGAAACACAGTTTTCCAACTCTATGCTTACTGCCCTTTGTGTGCCTAGGACTGAAATGAAGCTTGGTGAGCATCCCCACACAAACGAATGCTCCACATGCGGGTTTCACATGCCACCAACTCCACATTCACAGGCAACTTCAGCGCCACAGCCGTTTTCAGATAGCCCTCAATGCAAAGGCTCTAGACGCAAATATTGGTGTGAGAGCTAATTCAATCAAGGGAACACTGCATGTTGGTGAAGGGCATATTGAAGAAGGATCAGCCGAGTGGATCTTGACCCATTGCTTGGAAACAACTCATATAGGCTATACTAACTTCACACACCATCAGCTTCCAAGCAGCTCTCAAGGAAACTCAGTATTCACACTCTATGCTTAGTGCCCTTTGAGTGCATTATCTAGGAATGATCCTGGTAGAGCATCCCACACAAACGAATGCTCCACATGCGGGTTTCTCATGCCACCAACTCCACATTCTCAGGCAACTTCAGCGCCACAGCCGTTTTCAGATAGCCCTCAATGCAAAGGCTCTAGACGCAAATATTGGTGTGAGAGCTAATTCAATCAAGGAAACACTGCATGTTGGTGAAGGGCATATTGAAGAAGGATCAGCAAAGTGGATCTTGTGGGAGAACAACTCCATTTGGCTCACTAACTTCACACACCATCAGGCTTCCAAGCAGCTCTCAAGGAAACTCAGTTTTCACACTCTATGCTTAGTGCCCTTTGAGTGCATTATCTAGGAATGAACCTGGTAGAGCATTCCACACAAACGAATGCTCCACATGAGGGTTTCAGATGCCACCAACTCCACATTCTCAGGCAACTTCAGCGCCACAGCCGTTTTCAGATAGCCCTCAATGCAAAGGCTCTAGACGCAAATATTGGTGTGAGAGCTAATTCAATCAAGGAAACACTGCATGTTGGTGAAGGGCATATTGAAGAAGGATCAGCCGAGTGGATCTTGTGGGGAACAACTCCATTTGCCTCACTAACTTCACACACCATCAGGCTTCCAAGCAGCTCTCAAGGAAACTCAGTTTTCACACTCTATGCTTAGTGCCCTTTGAGTGCATTATCTAGGAATGAACCTGGTAGAGCATCCCACACAAACGAATGCTCCACATGCGGGTTTCACATGCACCAACTCCACATTCACAGGCAACTTCAGCGCCACAGCCGTTTTCAGATAGCCCTCAATGCAAAGGCTCTAGACGCAAATATTGGTGTGAGAGCTAATTCAATCAAGGAAACACTGCATGTTGGTGAAGGGCATATTGAAGAAGGATCAGCCGAGTGGTTCTTGTGGGAGAACAACTCCATTTGGCTCACTAACTTCACACACCATCAGGCTTCCAAGCAGCTCTCAAGGAAACTCAGTTTTCACACTCTATGCTTAGTGCCCTTTGAGTGCATTATCTAGGAATGAACCTGGTAGAGCATCCCACACAAACGAATGCTCCACATGCGGGTTTCCCGTGCCACCATCTCCACATTCACAGGCAACTTCAGCGCCACAGCCGTTTTCAGATAGCCCTCAATGCAAAGGCTCTAGACGCAAATATTGGTGTGAGAGCTAATTCAATCAAGGAAACACTGCATGTTGGTGAAGGGCATATTGAAGAAGGATCAGCCGAGTGGATCTTGTGGGAGAACAACTCCATTTGGCTCACTAACTTCACACACCATCAGGCTTCCAAGCAGCTCTCAAGGAAACTCAGTTTTCACACTCTATGCTTAGTGCCCTTTGAGTGCATTATCTAGGAATGAACCTGGTAGAGCATCCCACACAAACGAATGCTCCACATGCGGGTTTCACATGCCACCAACTCCACATTCTCAGGCAACTTCAGCGCCACAGCCGTTTTCAGATAGCCCTCAATGCAAAGGCTCTAGACGCAAATATTGGTGTGAGAGCTAATTCAATCAAGGAAACACTGCATGTTGGTGAAGGGCATATTGAAGAAGGATCAGCGGAGTGGTTCTTGTGGGAGAACAACTCCATTTGGCTCACTAACTTCACACACCATCAGGCTTCCAAGCAGCTCTCAAGGAAACACAGTTTTCAAACTCTATGCTTACTGCCCTTTGTGTGCCTAGGACTGAAATGAAGCTTGGTGAGCATCCCACACAAACGAATGCTCCACATGCGGGTTTAACATGCCACCAACTCCACATTCACAGGCAACTTCAGCGCCACAGCCGTTTTCAGATAGCCTCAATGCAAAGGCTCTAGACGCAAATATTGGTGTGAGAGCTAATTCAATCAAGGAAACACTGCATGTTGGTGAAGGGCATATTGAAGAAGGATCAGCCGAGTGGTTCTTGTGGAGAACAACTCCATTTGGCTCACTAACTTCACACACTATCAGGCTTCCAAGCAGCTCTCAAGGAAACTCAGTTTTCACACTCTATGCTTAGTGTCCTTTGAGTGCATTATCTAGGAATGAACCTGGTAGAGCATCCCACACAAACGAATGCTCCACATGCGGGTTTCACATGCCACCAACTCCACATTCTCAGGCAACTTCAGCGCCACAGCCGTTTTCAGATAGCCTCAATGCAAAGGCTCTAGACGCAAATATTGGTGTGAGAGCTAATTCAATCAAGGAAACACTGCATGTGGTGAAGGGCATATTGAAGAAGGATCAGCCGAGTGGTTCTTGTGGGAGAACAACTCCATTTGGCTCACTAACTTCACACACCATCAGGCTTCCAAGCAGCTCTCAAGGAAACTCAGTTTTCACACTCTATGATTAGTGCCCTTTGTGTGCCTAGGACAGAAATGAAGCTTGGTGAGGATCCCACACAAACGAATGCTCCACATGCGGGTTTCACATGCCACCAACTCCACATTCTCAGGCAACTTCAGCGTCACAGCCGTTTTCAGATAGCCCTCAATGCAAAGGCTCTAGACGCAAATATTGGTGTGAGAGCTAATTCAATCAAGGAAACACTGCATGTTGGTGAAGGGCATATTGAAGAAGGATCAGCCGAGTGGTTCTTGTGGGAGAACAACTCCATTTGGCTCACTAACTTCACACCACCATCAGGCTTCCAAGCAGCTCTCAAGGAAACTCAGTTTTCACACTCTATGCTTAGTGCCCCTTGAGTGCATTATCTAGGAATGAACCTGGTAGAGCATCCCACACAAACGATGCTCCACATGCGGGTTTCACGTGCCACCATCTCCACATTCACAGGCAACTTCAGCGCCACAGCCGTTTTCAGATAGCCCTCAATGCAAAGGGCTCTAGACGCAAATATTGGTGTGAGAGCTAATTCAATCAAGGAAACACTGCATGTTGGTGAAGGGCATATTGAAGAAGGATCAGCCGAGTGTTTCTTGTGGGAGAACAACTCCATTTGGCTCACTAACTTCACACACCATCAGGCTTCCAAGCAGCTCTCAAGGAAACTCAGTTTTCACACTCTATGCTTAGTGCCCTTTGAGTGCATTATCTAGGAATGAACCTGGTAGAGCATCCCACACAAACGAATGCTCCACATGCGGGTTTCACATGCCACCAACTCCACATTCACAGGCAACTTCAGCGCCACAGCCGTTTTCAGATAGCCCTCAATGCAAAGGCTCTAGACGCAAATATTGGTGTGAGAGCTAATTCAATCAAGGGAACACTGCATGTTGGTGAAGGGCATATTGAAGAAGGATCAGCAAAGTGGATCTTGTGGGGGAACAACTCCATTTAGCTCACTAACTTCACACACCATCAGGCTTCCAAGCAGCTCTCAAGGAAACTCAGTTTTCACACTCTATGCTTAGTGCCCTTTGAGTGCATTATCTAGGAATGAACCTGGTAGAGCATTCCACACAAACGAATGCTCCACATGAGGGTTTCAGATGCCACAACTCCACATTCTCAGGCAACTTCAGCGCCACAGCCGTTTTCAGATAGCCCTCAATGCAAAGGCTCTAGACGCAAATATTGGTGTGAGAGCTAATTCAATCAAGGAAACACTGCATGTTGGTGAAGGGCATATTGAGAAGGATCAGCCGAGTGGATCTTGTGGGAGAACAACTCCATTTGGCTCACTAACTTCACACACCATCAGGCTTCCAAGCAGCTCTCAAGGAAACTCAGTTTTCACACTCTATGCTTAGTGCCCTTTGAGTGCATTATCTAGGAATGAACCTGGTAGAGCATCCCACACAAACGAATGCTCCACATGCGGGTTTCACATGCCACCAACTCCACATTCTCAGGCAACTTCAGCGCCACAGCCGTTTTCAGATAGCCCTCATGCAAAGGCTCTAGACGCAAATATTGGTGTGAGAGCTAATTCAATCAAGGAAACACTGCATGTTGGTGAAGGGCATATTGAAGAAGGATCAGCCGAGTGGTTCTTGTGGGAGAACAACTCCATTTGGCTCACTAACTTCACACACCATCAGGCTTCCAAGCAGCTCTCAAGGAAACTCAGTTTTCACACTCTATGCTTAGTGCCCTTTGAGTGCATTATCTAGGAATGAACCTGGTAGAGCATCCCACACAAACGAATGCTCCACATGCGGGTTTCACATGCCACCAACTCCACATTCACAGGCAACTTCAGCGCCACAGCCGTTTTCAGATAGCCCTCAATGCAAAGGCTCTAGACGCAAATATTGGTGTGAGAGCTAATTCAATCAAGGAAACACTGCATGTTGGTGAAGGGCATATTGAAGAAGGATCAACGGAGTGGTTCTTGTGGGAGAACAACTCCATTTGGCTCACTAACTTCACACACCATCAGGCTTCCAAGCAGCTCTCAAGGAAACACAGTTTTCAAACTCTATGCTTACTGCCCTTTGTGTGCCTAGGACTGAAATGAAGCTTGGTGAGCATCCCACACAAACGAATGCTCCACATGCGGGTTTCACATGCCACCAACTCCACATTCACAGGCAACTTCAGCGCCACAGCCGTTTTCAGATAGCCCTCAATGCAAAGGCTCTAGACGCAAATATTGGTGTGAGAGCTAATTCAATCAAGGAAACACTGCATGTTGGTGAAGGGCATATTGAAGAAGGATCAGCCGAGTGGTTCTTGTGGGAGAACAACTCCATTTGGCTCACTAACTTCACACACCATCAGGCTTCCAAGCAGCTCTCAAGGAAACTCAGTTTTCACACTCTATGCTTAGTGTCGTTTGAGTGCATTATCTAGGAATGAACCTGGTAGAGCATCCCACACAAACGAATGCTCCACATGCGGGTTTCACATGCCACCAACTCCACATTCTCAGGCAACTTCAGCGCCACAGCCGTTTTCAGATAGCCCTCAATGCAAAGGCTCTAGACGCAAATATTGGTGTGAGAGCTAATTCAATCAAGGAAACACTGCATGTTGGTGAAGGGCATATTGAAGAAGGATCAGCCGAGTGGTTCTTGTGGGAGAACAACTCCATTTGGCTCACTAACTTCACACACCATCAGGCTTCCAAGCAGCTCTCAAGGAAACTCAGTTTTCAAACTCTATGCTTAGTGCCCTTTGTGTGCCTAGGACAGAAATGAAGCTTGGTGAGGATCCCACACAAACGAATGCTCCACATGCGGGTTTCACATGCCACCAACTCCACATTCACAGGCAACTTCAGCGCCACAGCCATTTTCAGATAGCCCTCAATGCAAAGGCTCTAGACGCAAATATTGGTGTGAGAGCTAATTCAATCAAGGAAACACTGCATGTTGGTGAAGGGCATATTGAAGAAGGATCAGCCGAGTGGTTCTTGTGGGAGAACAACTCCAATTGGCTCACTAACTTCACACACCATCAGGCTTCCAAGCAGCTCTCAAGGAAACTCAGTTTTCACACTCTATGCTTAGTACCCTTTGAGTGCATTATCTAGGAATGAACCTGGTAGAGCATCCCACAAAAACGAATGCTCCACATGCGGGTTTCACATGCCACCAACTCCACATTCACAGGCAACTTCAGCGCCACAGCCATTTCAGATAGCCCTCAATGCAAAGGCTCTAGACGCAAATATTGGTGTGAGAGCTAATTCAATCAAGGAAACACTGCATGTTGGTGAAGGGTATATTGAAGAAGGATCAGCCGAGTGGTTCTTGTGGGAGAACAACTCCATTTGGCTCACTAACTTCACACACCATCAGGCTTCCAAGCAGCTCTCAAGGAACTCAGTTTTCACACTCTATGCTTAGTGCCCTTTGAGTGCATTATCTAGGAATGAACCTGGTAGAGCATCCCACACAAACGAATGCTCCACATGCGGGTTTCACAATCCACCAAGTCCACATTCACAGGCACCTTCAGCGCCACAGCCGTTTTCAGATAGCCCTCAATGCAAAGGCTCTAGACGCAAATATTGGTGTGAGAGCTAATTCAATCAAGGAAACACTGCATGTTGGTGAAGGGCATATTGAAGAAGGATCAGCCGAGTGGTTCTTGTGGGAGAACAACTCCATTTGGCTCACTAACTTCACACACTATCAGGCTTCCGAGTAGCTCTCAAGGAAACTCAGTTTTCAAACTCTATGCTTAGTGCCCTTTGTGTGCCAAGGACAGAAATGAAGCTTGGTGAGGATCCCACACAAACGAATGCTCCACATGCGGGTTTCACATGCCACCAACTCCACATTCACAGGCCAACTTCAGCGCCACAGCCGTTTTCAGATAGCTCTCAATGCAAAGGCTCTAGACACAAATATTGGTGTGAGAGCTAATTCAATCAAGGAAACACTGCATGTTGGTGAAGGGCATATTGAAGAAGGATCAGCTGAGTGGTTCTTGTGGGAGAACAACTCCAATTGGCTCACTAACTTCACACACCATCAGGCTTCAAGCAGCTCTCAAGGAAACTCAGTATTCACACTCTATGCTTAGTGCCCTTTGAGTGCATTATCTAGGAATGAACCTGGTAGAGCATCCACACAAACGAATGCTCCACATGCGGGTTTCACATGCCACCAACTTCACATTCACAGGCAACTTCAGCGCCACAGCCGTTTTCAGATAGCTCTCAATGCAAAGGCTCTAGACGCAAATATTGGTGTGAGAGCTAATTCAATCAAGGAAACACTGCATGTTGGTGAAGGGCATATTGAAGAAGGATCAGCTGAGTGGTTCTTGTGGGAGAAACAACTCCAATTGGCTCACTAACTTCACACACCATCAGGCTTCCAAGCAGCTCTCAAGGAAACTCAGTTTTCACACTCTATGCTTAGTGCCCTTTGAGTGCATTATCTAGGAATGAACCTGGTAGAGCATCCCACACAAACGAATGCTCCACATGCGGGTTTCACATGCCACCAACTTCACATTCACAGGAAACTTCAGCGCCACAGCAGTTTTCAGATAGCCCTCAATGCAAAGGCTCTAGACGCAAATATTGGTGTGAGAGCTAATTCAATCAAGGAAACACTGCATGTTGGTGGAGGGCATATTGAAGAAGATCAGCCGAGTGGTTCTTGTGGGAGAACAACTCCATTTGGCTCACTAATATCACACACCATCAGGCTTCCAAGCAGCTCTCAAGGAAACTCAGTTTTCACACTCTATGCTTAGTGCCCTTTGAGTGCATTATCTAGGAATGAACCTGGTAGAGCATCCCACACAAACGAATGCTCCACATGCGGGTTTCACATGCCACCAACTCACATTCACAGGCAACTTCAGCGCCACAGCCGTTTTCAGATAGCCCTCAATGCAAAGGCTCTAGACGCAAATATTGGTGTGAGAGCTAATTCAATCAAGGAAACACTGCATGTTGGTGAAGGGCATATTGAAGAAGGATCAGCCGAGTGGTTCTTGTGGGAGAACAACTCCATTTGGCTCACTAACTTCACACTCCATCAGGCTTCCAAGCAGCTCTCAAGGAAACTCAGGTTTCACACTCTATGCTTAGTGCCCTTTGAGTGCCTAGGACTGAAATGAAGCTTGGTGAGCATCCCACACAAACGAATGCTCCACATGCGGGTTTCACATGCCACCAACTCCACATTCACAGGCAACTTCAGCGCCACAGCCGTTTTCAGATAGCCCTCAATGCAAAGGCTCTAGACGCAAATATTGGTGTGAGAGCTAATTCAATCAAGGAAACACTGCATGTTGGTGAAGGGCATATTGAAGAAGGATCAGCCGAGTGGTTCTTGTGGGAGAACAACTCCATTTGGCTTACTAACTTCACACACCATCAGGCTTCCAAGCAGCTCTCAAAGAAACTCAGTTTTCACACTCTATGCTTAGTGCCCTTTGAGTGCATTATCTAGGAATGAACCTGGTAGAGCATCGCACACAAACGAATGCTCCACATGCGGGTTTCACATGCCACCAACTCCACATTCACAGGCAACTTCAGCGCCACAGCCGTTTTCAGATAGCCCTCAATGCAAAGGCTCTAGACGCAAATATTGGTGTGAGAGCTAATTCAATCAAGGAAACACTGCATGTTGGTGGAGGGCATATTGAAGAAGGATCAGCCGAGTGGTTCTTGTGGGAGAACAACTCCATTTGGCTCACTAACTTCACACACCATCAGGCTTCCAGGCAGCTCTCAAGGAAACACAGTTTTCAAACTCTATGCTTAGTGCCCTTTGTGTGCCTAGGACAGAAATGAAGCTTGGTGAGGATCCCACACAAACGAATGCTCCACATGCGGGTTTCACATGCCACCAACTCACATTCACAGGCAACTTCAGCGCCACAGCCGTTTTCACATAGCCCTCAATGCAAAGGCTCTAGACGCAAATATTGGTGTGAGAGCTAATTCAATCAAGGAAACACTGCATGTTGGTGAAGGGCATATTGAAGAAGGATCAGCCGAGTGGATCTTGTGGGAGAACAACTCCATTTGGCTCCCTAACTTCACACACCATCAGGCTTCCAAGCAGCTCTCAAGGAAACTCAGTTTTCACACTCTATGCTTAGTGCCCTTTGAGTGCATTATCTAGAATGAACCTGGTAGAGCATCCCACACAAACGAATGCTCCACATGCGGGTTTCAAGTGCCACCATCTCCACATTCACAGGCAACTTCAGCGCCACAGCCGTTTTCAGATAGCCCTCAATGCAAAGGCTCTAGACGCAAATATTGGTGTGAGAGCTAATTCAATCAAGGAAACACTGCATGTTGGTGAAGGGCATATTGAAGAAGGATCAGCCAAGTGGTTCTTGTGGGAGAACAACTCCATTTGGCTCACTAACTTCACACACCATCAGGCTTCCAGGCAGCTCTCAAGGAAACACAGTTTTCAAACTCTATGCTTAGTGCCCTTTGTGTGCCTAGGACAGAAATGAAGCTTGGTGAGGATCCCACACAAACGAATGCTCCACATGCGGGTTTCACATGCCACCAACTCCACATTCACAGGCAACTTCAGCGCCACAGCCGTTTTCACATAGCCCTCAATGCAAAGGCTCTAGACGCAAATATTGGTGTGAGAGCTAATTCAATCAAGGAACACTGCATGTTGGTGAAGGGCATATTGAAGAAGGATCAGCAAAGTGGATCTTGTGGGAGAACAACTCCATTTGGCTCCCTAACTTCACACACCATCAGGCTTCCAAGCAGCTCTCAAGGAAACTCAGTTTTCACACTCTATGCTTAGTGCCCTTTGAGATGCATTATCTAGGAATGAACCTGGTAGAGCATCCCACACAAACGAATGCTCCACATGACGGGGTTTCAAGTGCCACATCTCCACATTCACAGGCAACTTCAGCGCCACAGCCGTTTTCAGATAGCCCTCAATGCAAAGGCTCTAGACGCAAATATTGGTGTGAGAGCTAATTCAATCAAGGAAACACTGCATGTTGGTGAAGGGCATATTGAAGAAGGATCAGCCAAGTGGTTCTTGTGGGAAAACAACTCCAATTGGATCACTAACTTCACACACCATCAGGCTTCCAAGCAGCTCTCAAGGAAACTCAGTTTTCACACTCTATGCTTAGTGCCCTTTGAGTGCATTATCTAGGAATGAACCTGGTAGAGCATCCCACACAAACGAATGCTCCACATGCGGGTTTCACATGTCACCAACTCCACATTCACAGGCAACTTCAGCGCCACAGCCGTTTTCAGATAGCCCTCAATGCAAAGGCTCTAGACGCAAATATTGGTGTGAGAGCTAATTCAATCAAGGGAACACTGCATGTTGGTGAAGGGCATATTGAAGAAGGATCAGCCGAGTGGATCTTGTGGGAGAACAACTCCATTTGGCTCACTAACTTCACACACCATCAGGCTTCCAAGCAGCTCTCAAGGAAACTCAGTTTTTACACTCTATGCTTAGTGCCCTTTGTGTGCCAAGGACAGAAATGAAGCTTGGTGAGGATCCCACACAAACGAATGCTCCACATGCGGGTTTCACATGCCACCAACTCCACATTCACAGGCAACTTCAGCGCCACAGCCGTTTTCAGATAGCCCTCAATGCAAAGGCTCTAGACGCAAATATTGGTGTGAGAGCTAATTCAATCAAGGAAACACTGCATGTTGGTGAAGGGCATATTGAAGAAGGATCAGCCGAGTGGTTCTTGTGGGAGAACAACTCCATTTGGCTCACTAACTTCACACTCCATCAGGCTTCCAAGCAGCTCTCAAGGAAACTCAGTTTTCACACTCTATGCTTAGTGCCCTTTGAGTGCCTAGGACCGAAATGAAGCTTGGTGAGCATCCCACACAAACGAATGCTCCACATGCGGGTTTCACATGCCACCAACTCCACATTATCAGGAAACTTCAGCGCCACAGCCGTTTTCAGATAGCCCTCAATGCAAAGGCTCTAGACGCAAATATTGGTGTGAGAGCTAATTCAATCAAGGAAACACTGCATGTTGGTGAAGGGCATATTGAAGAAGGATCAGCCGAGTGGATCTTGTGGGAAAACAACTCCATTTGGCTCCCTAACTTCACACACCATCAGGCTTCCAAGCAGCTCTCAAGGAAACTCAGTTTTCACACTCTATGCTTAGTGCCCTTTGAGTGCATTATCTAGGAATGAACCTGGTAGAGCATCCCACACAAACGAATGCTCCACATGCGGGTTTCACATGCCACCAACTCCACATTCTCAGGCAACTTCAGCGCCACAGCCGTTTTCAGATAGCCCTCAATGCAAAGGCTCTAGACGCAAATATTGGTGTGAGAGCTAATTCAATCAAGGGAACACTGCATGTTGGTGAAGGGCATATTGAAGAAGGATCAGCCGAGTGGTTCTTGTGGGAGAACAACTCCATTTGGCTCACTAACTTCACACACCATCAGGCTTCCAAGCAGCTCTCAAGGAAACTCAGTTTTCACACTCTATGCTTAGTGCCCTTTGAGTGCATTATCTAGGAATGAACCTGGTAGAGCATCCCACACAAACGAATGCTCCACATGCGGGTTTCACATGCCACCAACTCCACATTCACAGGCAACTTTAGTGCCACAGCCGTTTTCAGATAGCCCTCAATGCAAAATCTCTAGACGCAAATATTGGTGTGAGAGCTAATTCAATCAAGGAAACACTGCATGTTGGTGAAGGGCATATTGAAGAAGAATGAGACGAGTCGTTCTTGTGGGAGAACAACTCCATTTGGCTCACTAACTTCACACACCATCAGGCTTCCAAGCAGCTCTCAAGGAAACTCAGTTTTCACACTCTATGCTTAGTGCCCTTTGAGTGCATTATCTAGGAATGAACCTGGTAGAGCATCCCACACAAACGAATGCTCCACATGCGGGTTTCACATGCCACCAACTCCACATTCACAGGCAACTTCAGCGCCACAGCCGTTTTCAGATAGCCCTCAATGCAAAGGCTCGAGACGCAAATATTGGTGTGAGAGCTAATTCAATCAAGGAAACACTGCATGTTGGTGTAGGGCATATTGAAGAAGGATCAGCCGAGTGGTTCTTGTGGGAGAACAACTCCATTTGGCTCACTAACTTCACACACCATCAGGCTTCCAAGCAGCTCTCAAGGAAACTCAGTTTTCACACTCTATGCTTAGTGCCCTTTGAGTGCATTATCTAGGAATGAACCTGGTAGAGCATCCCACACAAACGAATGCTCCACATGCGGGTTTCACATGCCACCAACTCCACATTCACAGGCAACTTCAGAGCCACAGCCGTTTTCAGATAGCCCTCAATGCAAAGGCTCTAGACGCAAATATTGGTGTGAGAGCTAATTCAATCAAGGAAACACTGCATGTTGGTGAAGGGCATATTGAAGAAGGATCAGCCGAGTGGTTCTTGTGGGAGAACAACTCCATTTGGCTCACTAACTTCACACACCATCAGGCTTCCAAGCAGCTCTCAAGGAAACTCAGTTTTCACACTCTATGCTTAGTGCCCTTTGAGTGCCTAGGACTGAAATGAAGCTTGGTGAGCATCCCACACAAACGAATGCTCCACATGCGGGTTTCACATGCCACCAACTCCACATTCTCAGGAAACTTCAGCGCCACAGCCGTTTTCAGATAGCCCTCAATGCAAAGGCTCTAGACGCAAATATTGGTGTGAGAGCTAATTCAATCAAGGAAACACTGCATGTTGGTGAAGGGCATATTGAAGAAGGATCAGCCGAGTGGATCTTGTGGGAAAACAACTCCATTTGGCTCACTGACTTCACACACCATCAGGCTTCCAAGCAGCTCTCAAGGAAACTCAGTTTTCACACTCTATGCTTAGTGCCCTTTGAGTGCATTATCTAGGAATGAACCTGGTAGAGCATCCCACACACAGAATGCTCCACATGCGGGTTTCACATGCCACCAACTCCACATTCACAGGCAACTTTAGTGCCACAGCCGTTTTCAGATAGCCCTCAATGCAAAGGCTCTAGACGCAAATATTGGTGTGAGAGCTAATTCAATCAAGGAAACACTGCATGTTGGTGAAGGGCATATTGAAGAAGAATGAGACGAGTCATTCTTGTGGGAGAACAACTCCATTTGGCTCACTAACTTCACACACCATCAGGCTTCCAAGCAGCTCTCAAGGAAACTCAGTTTTCACACTCTATGCTTAGTGCCCTTTGAGTGCATTATCTAGGAATGAACCTGGTAGAGCATCCCACACAAACGAATGCTCCACATGCGGGTTTCACATGCCACCAACTCCACATTCACAGGCAACTTCAGCGCCACAGCCGTTTTCAGATAGCCCTCAATGCAAAGGCTCTAGACGCAAATATTGGTGTGAGAGCTAATTCAATCAAGGAAACACTGCATGTTGGTGTAGGGCATATTGAAGAAGGATCAGCCGAGTGGTTCTTGTGGGAGAACAACTCCATTTGGCTCACTAACTTCACACACCATCAGGCTTCCAAGCAGCTCTCAAGGAAACTCAGTTTTCACACTCTATGCTTAGTGCCCTTTGAGTGCATTATCTAGGAATGAACCTGGTAGAGCATCCCACACAAACGAATGCTCCACATGCGGGTTTCACATGCCACCAACTCCACATTCACAGGCAACTTCAGCGCCACAGCCATTTTCAGATAGCCCTCAATGCAAAGGCTCTAGACGCAAATATTGGTGTGAGAGCTAATTCAATCAAGGAAACACTGCATGTTGGTGAAGGGCATATTGAAGAAGGATCAGCCGAGTGGATCTTGTGGGAGAACAACTCCATTTTGCTCACTAACTTCACACACCATCAGGCTTCCAAGCAGCTCTCAAGGAAACTCAGTTTTCACACTCTATGCTTAGTGCCCTTTGAGTGCATTATCTAGGAATGAACCTGGTAGAGCATCCCACACAAACGAATGCTCCACATGCGGGTTTCACATGCCACCAACTCCACATTCACAGGCAACTTCAGAGCCACAGCCGTTTTCAGATAGCCCTCAATGCAAAGGCTCTAGACGCAAATATTGGTGTGAGAGCTAATTCAATCAAGGAAACACTGCATGTTGGTGAAGGGCATATTGAAGAAGGATCAGCCGAGTGGTTCTTGTGGGAGAACAACTCCATTTGGCTCACTAACTTCACACACCATCAGGCTTCCAAGCAGCTCTCAAGGAAACTCAGTTTTCACACTCTATGCTTAGTGCCCTTTGAGTGCATTATCTAGGAATGAACCTGGTAGAGCATCCCACACAAACGAAAGCTCCACATGCGGGTTTCACATGCCACCAACTCCACATTCACAGGCAACTTCAGCGCCACAGCCCTTTTCAGATAGCCCTCAATGCAAAGGCTCTAGACGCAAATATTGGTGTGAGAGCTAATTCAATCAAGGAAACACTGCATGTTGGTGAAGGGCATATTGAAGAAGGATAAGCCGAGTGGTTCTTGTGGGAGAACAACTCCATTTGGCTCACTAACTTCACACACCATCAGGCTTCCAAGCAGCTCTCAAGGAAACTCAGTTTTCACACTCTATGCTTAGTGCCCTTTGAGTGCCTAGGACTGAAATGAAGCTTGGTGAGCATCCCACACAAACGAATGCTCCACATGCGGGTTTCACATGCCACCAACTCCACATTCTCAGGAAACTTCAGCGCCACAGCCGTTTTCAGATAGCCCTCAATGCAAAGGCTCTAGACGCAAATATTGGTGTGAGAGCTAATTCAATCAAGGAAACACTGCATGTTGGTGAAGGGCATATTGAAGAAGGATCAGCCGAGTGGATCTTGTGGGAAAACAACTCCATTTGGCTCCCTAACTTCACACACCATCAGGCTTCCAAGCAGCTCTCAAGGAAACTCAGTTTTCACACTCTATGCTTAGTGCCCTTTGAGTGCATTATCTAGGAATGAACCTGGTAGAGCATCCCACACAAACGAATGCTCCACATGCGGGTTTCACATGCCACCAACTCCACATTCTCAGGCAACTTCAGCGCCACAGCCATTTTCAGATAGCTCTCAATGCAAAGGCTCTAGACGCAAATATTGGTGTGAGAGCTAATTCAATCAAGGAAACACTGCATGTTGGTGAAGGGCATATTGAAGAAGGATCAGCCGAGTGGTTCTTGTGGGAGAACAACTCCATTTGGCTCACTAACTTCACACACCATCAGGCTTCCAAGCAGCTCTCAAGGAAACTCAGTTTTCACACTCTATGCTTAGTGCCCTTAGAGTGCATTATCTAGGAATGAACCTGGTAGAGCATCCCACACAAACGAATGCTCCACATGCGGGTTTCACATGCCACCAACTCCACATTCACAGGCAACTTCTGAGCCACAGCCGTTTTCAGATAGCCCTCAATGCAAAGGCTCTAGACGCAAATATTGGTGTGAGAGCTAATTCAATCAAGGGAACACTGCATGTTGGTGAAGGGCATATTGAAGAAGGATCAGCCAAGTGGTTCTTGTGGGAGAACAACTCCATTTGGCTCACTAACTTCACACACCATCAGGCTTCCAAGCAGCTCTCAAGGAAACTCAGTTTTTACACTCTATGCTTAGTGCCCTTTGTGTGCCAAGGACAGAAATGAAACTTGGTGAGGATCCCACACAAACGAATGCTCCACATGCGGGTTTCACATGCCACCAACTCCACATTCACAGGCAACTTCAGCGCCACAGCCGTTTTCAGATAGCCCTCAATGCAAAGGCTCTAGACGCAAATATTGGTGTGAGAGCTAATTCAATCAAGGAAACACTGCATGTTGGTGGAGGGCATATTGAAGAAGGATCAGCCGAGTGGTTCTTGTGGGAGAACAACTCCATTTGGCTCACTAACTTCACACACCATCAGGCTTCCAAGCAGCTCTCAAGGAAACTCAGTTTTCACACTCTATGCTTAGTGCCCTTTGAGTGCATTATCTAGGAATGAACCTGGTAGAGCATCCCACACAAACGAATGCTCCACATGCGGGTTTCACATGCCACCAACTCCACATTCACAGGCAACTTCAGCGCCACAGCCGTTTTCAGATAGCCCTCAATGCAAAGGCTCTAGACGCAAATATTGGTGTGAGAGCTAATTCAATCAAGGAAACACTGCATGTTGGTGAAGGGCATATTGAAGAAGGATCAGCCGAGTGGTTCTTGTGGGAGAACAACTCCATTTGGCTCACTAACTTCACACTCCATCAGGCTTCCAAGCAGCTCTCAAGGAAACTCAGGTTTCACACTCTATGCTTAGTGCCCTTTGAGTGCATTATCTAGGAATGAACCTGGTAGAGCATCCCACACAAACGAATGCTCCACATGCGGGTTTCACATGCCACCAACTCCACATTCACAGGCAACTTCAGCGCCACAGCCGTTTTCAGATAGCCCTCAATGCAAAGGCTCTAGACGCAAATATTGGTGTGAGAGCTAATTCAATCAAGGAAACACTGCATGTTGGTGAAGGGCTTATTGAAGAAGGATCAGCCGAGTGGTTCTTGTGGGAGAACAACTCCATTTGGCTCACTAACTTCACACACCATCAGGCTTCCAGGCAGCTCTCAAGGAAACTCAGTTTTGAAGCTCTATGCTTAGTGCCCTTTGTGTGCCTAGGACAGAAAGGAAGCTTGGTGAGGATCCCACACAAACGAATGCTCCACATGCGGGTTTCACATGCCACCAACTCCACATTCACAGGCAACTTCAGCGCCACAGCCGTTTTCAATAGCCCTCAATGCAAAGGCTCTAGACGCAAATATTGGTGTGAGAGCTAATTCAATCAAGGAAACACTGCATGTTGGTGAAGGGCATATTGAAGAAGGATCAGCCGAGTGGATCTTGTGGAGAACAACTCCATTTTGCTCACTAACTTCACACACCATCAGGCTTCCAAGCAGCTCTCAAGGAAACTCAGTTTTCACACTCTATGCTTAGTGCCCTTTGAGTGCATTAACTAGGAATGCACCTGGTAGAGCATCCCACACAAACGAATGCTCCACATGCGGGTTTCACATGCCACCAACTCCACATTCTCAGGAAAATTCAGCGCCACAGCCGTTTTCAGATAGCCCTCAATGCAAAGGCTCTAGACGCAAATATTGGTGTGAGAGCTAATTCAATCAAGGAAACACTGCATGTTGGTGAAGGGCATATTGAAGAAGGATCAGCCGAGTGGATCTTGTGGGAAAACAACTCCATTTGGCTCACTAACTTCACACACCATCAGGCTTCCAAGCAGCTCTCAAGGAAACTCAGTTTTCACACTCTATGCTTAGTGCCCTTTGAGTGCATTATCTAGGAATGAACCTGGTAGAGCATCCCACACAAACGAATGCTCCACATGCGGGTTTCACATGCCACCAACTCCACATTCTCAGGCAACTTCAGCGCCACAGCCGTTTTCAGATAGCCCTCAATGCAAAGGCTCTAGACGCAAATATTGGTGTGAGAGCTAATTCAATCAAGGGAACACTGCATGTTGGTGAAGGGCATATTGAAGAAGGATCAGCCGAGTGGTTCTTGTGGGAGAACAACTCCATTTGGCTCACTAACTTCACACACCATCAGGCTTCCTAGCAGCTCTCAAGGAAACTCAGTTTTCACACTCTATGCTTAGTGCCCTTTGAGTGCATTATCTAGGAATGAACCTGGTAGAGCATCCCACACAAACGAATGCTCCACATGCGGGTTTCACATGCCACCAACTCCACATTCACAGGCAACTTTAGTGCCACAGCCGTTTTCAGATAGCCCTCAATGCAAAATCTCTAGACGCAAATATTGGTGTGAGAGCTAATTCAATCAAGGAAACACTGCATGTTGGTGAAGGGCATATTGAAGAAGAATGTGACGAGTGGTTCTTGTGGGAGAACAACTCCATTTGGCTCACTAACTTCACACACCATCAGGCTTCCAAGCAGCTCTCAAGGAAACTCAGTTTTCACACTCTATGCTTAGTGCCCTTTGAGTGCATTATCTAGGAATGAACCTGGTAGAGCATCCCACACAAACGAATGCTCCACATGCGGGTTTCACATGCCACCAACTCCACATTCACAGGCAACTTCAGCGCCACAGCCGTTTTCAGATAGCCCTCAATGCAAAGGCTCTAGACGCAAATATTGGTGTGAGAGCTAATTCAATCAAGGAAACACTGCATGTTGGTGAAGGGCATATTGAAGAAGGATCAGCCGAGTGGTTCTTGTGGGAGAACAACTCCATTTGGCTCACTAACTTCACACACCATCAGGCTTCCAAGCAGCTCTCAAGGAAACTCAGTTTTCACACTCTATGCTTAGTGCCCTTTGAGTGCATTATCTAGGAATGAACCTGGTAGAGCATCCCACACAAACGAATGCTCCACATGCGGGTTTCACATGCCACCAACTCCACATTCACAGGCAACTTCAGCGCCACAGCCATTTTCAGATAGCTCTCAATGCAAAGGCTCTAGACGCAAATATTGGTGTGAGAGCTAATTCAATCAAGGAAACACTGCATGTTGGTGAAGGGCATATTGAAGAAGGATCAGCCGAGTGGATCTTGTGGGAGAACAACTCCATTTTGCTCACTAACTTCACACACCATCAGGCTTCCAAGCAGCTCTCAAGGAAACTCAGTTTTCACACTCTATGCTTAGTGCCCTTTGAGTGCATTATCTAGGAATGAACCTGGTAGAGCATCCCACACAAACGAATGCTCCACATGCGGGTTTCACATGCCACCAACTCCACATTCACAGGCAACTTCAGCGCCACAGCCCTTTTCAGATAGCCCTCAATGCAAAGGCTCTAGACGCAAATATTGGTGTGAGAGCTAATTCAATCAAGGAAACACTGCATGTTGGTGAAGGGCATATTGAAGAAGGATCAGCCGAGTGGTTCTTGTGGGAGAACAACTCCATTTGGCTCACTAACTTCACACACCATCAGGCTTCCAAGCAGCTCTCAAGGAAACTCAGTTTTCACACTCTATGCTTAGTGCCCTTTGAGTGCCTAGGACTGAAATGAAGCTTGGTGAGCATCCCACACAAACGAATGCTCCACATGCGGGTTTCACATGCCACCAACTCCACATTCTCAGGAAACTTCAGCGCCACAGCCGTTTTCAGATAGCCCTCAATGCAAAGGCTCTAGACGCAAATATTGGTGTGAGAGCTAATTCAATCAAGGAAACACTGCATGTTGGTGAAGGGCATATTGAAGAAGGATCAGCCGAGTGGATCTTGTGGGAAAACAACTCCATTTGGCTCCCTAACTTCACACACCATCAGGCTTCCAAGCAGCTCTCAAGGAAACTCAGTTTTCACACTCTATGCTTAGTGCCCTTTGAGTGCATTATCTAGGAATGAACCTGGTAGAGCATCCCACACAAACGAATGCTCCACATGCGGGTTTCACATGCCACCAACTCCACATTCTCAGGCAACTTCAGCGCCACAGCCATTTTCAGATAGCCCTCAATGCAAAGGCTCTAGACGCAAATATTGGTGTGAGAGCTAATTCAATCAAGGAAACACTGCATGTTGGTGAAGGGCATATTGAAGAAGGATCAGCCGAGTGGTTCTTGTGGGAGAACAACTCCATTTGGCTCACTAACTTCACACACCATCAGGCTTCCAAGCAGCTCTCAAGGAAACTCAGTTTTCACACTCTATGCTTAGTACCCTTTGAGTGCATTATCTAGGAATGAACCTGGTAGAGCATCCCACACAAACGAATGCTCCACATGCGGGTTTCACATGCCACCAACTGCACATTCACAGGCAACTTCAGCGCCACAGCCGTTTTCAGATAGCCCTCAATGCAAAGGCTCTAGACGCAAATATTGGTGTGAGAGCTAATTCAATCAAGGAAACACTGCATGTTGGTGAAGGGCATATTGAAGAAGAATGAGACGAGTGGTTCTTGTGGGAGAACAACTCCATTTGGCTCACTAACTTCACACACCATCAGGCTTCCAAGCAGCTCTCAAGGAAACTCAGTTTTCACACTCTATGCTTAGTGCCCCTTGAGTGCATTATCTAGGAATGAACCTGGTAGAGCATCCCACACAAACGAATGCTCCACAAGCGGGTTTCACATGCCACCAACTCCACATTCACAGGCAACTTCAGAGCCACAGCCGTTTTCAGATAGCCCTCAATGCAAAGGCTCTAGACGCAAATATTGGTGTGAGAGCTAATTCAATCAAGGAAACACTGCATGTTGGTGAAGGGCATATTGAAGAAGGATCAGCCGAGTGGTTCTTGTGGGAGAACAACTCCATTTGGCTCACTAACTTCACACACCATCAGGCTTCCAAGCAGCTCTCAAGGAAACTCAGTTTTCACACTCTATGCTTAGTGCCCTTTGAGTGCATTATCTAGGAATGAACCTGGTAGAGCATCCCACACAAACGAATGCTCCACATGCGGGTTTCACATGCCACCAACTCCACATTCACAGGCAACTTCTGAGCCACAGCCGTTTTCAGATAGCCCTCAATGCAAAGGCTCTAGACGCAAATATTGGTGTGAGAGCTAATTCAATCAAGGAAACACTGCATGTTGGTGAAGGGCATATTGAAGAAGGATCAGCCGAGTGGTTCTTGTGGGAGAACAACTCCATTTGGCTCACTAACTTCACACACCATCAGGCTTCCAAGCAGCTCTCAAGGAAACTCAGTTTTCACACTCTATGCTTAGTGCCCTTTGAGTGCATTATCTAGGAATGAACCTGGTAGAGCATCCCACACAAACGAATGCTCCACATGCGGGTTTCACATGCCACCAACTCCACATTCACAGGCAACTTCAGCGCCACAGCCGTTTTCAGATAGCCCTCAATGCAAAGGCTCTAGACGCAAATATTGGTGTGAGAGCTAATTCAATCAAGGAAACACTGCATGTTGGTGAAGGGCATATTGAAGAAGGATCAGCCAAGTGGTTCTTGTGGGAGAACAACTCCATTTGGCTCACTAACTTCACACACCATCAGGCTTCCAGGCAGCTCTCAAGGAAACTTAGTTTTCAAACTCTATGCTTAGTGCCCTTTGTGTGCCGAGGACAGAAATGAAGCTTGGTGAGTATCCCACACAAACGAATGCTCCACATGCAGGTTTCACATGGCACCAACTCCACATTCACAGGCAACTTCAGCGCCGCAGCCATTTTCAGATAGCTCTCAATGCAAAGGCTCTAGACGCAAATATTGGTGTGAGAGCTAATTCAATCAAGGAAACAGTGCATGTTGGTGAAGGGCATATTGAAGAAGGATCAGCCGAGTGGTTCTTGTGGGAGAACAACTCCATTTGGCTCACTAACTTCACACACCATCAGGCTTCCAAGCAGCTCTCAAGGAAACTCAGTTTTCACACTCTATGCTTAGTGCCCTTTGAGTGCCTAGGACTGAAATGAAGCTTGGTGAGCATCCCACACAAACAAATGCTCCACATGCGGGTTTCACATGCCACCAACTCCACATTCTCAGGCAACTTCAGCGCCACAGAAGTTTTCAGATAGCCCTCAATGCAAAGGCTCTAGACGCAAATATTGGTGTGAGAGCTAATTCAATCAAGGAAACACTGCATGTTTGTGAAGGGCATATTGAAGAAGGATCAGCCGAGTGGATCTTGTGGGAGAACAACTCCATTTGGCTCACTAACTTCACACACCATCAGGCTTCCAAGCAGCTCTCAAGGAAACTCAGTTTTCACACTCTATGCTTAGTGCCCTTTGAGTGCATTATCTAGGAATGAACCTGGTAGAGCATCCCACACAAACGAATGCTCCACATGCGGGTTTCACATGCCACCAACTCCACATTCTCAGGCAACTTCAGCGCCACAGCCGTTTTCAGATAGCCCTCAATGCAAAGGCTCTAGACGCAAATATTGGTGTGAGAGCTAATTCAATCAAGGATACACTGCATGTTGGTGAAGGGCATATTGAAGAAGGATCAGCCGAGTGGTTCCTTTGGGAGAACAACTCCATTTGGCTCACTAACTTCACACACCATCAGGCTTCCAAGCAGCTCTCAAGGAAACTCAGTTTTCACACTCTATACTTAGTGCCCTTTGAGTGCATTATCTAGGAATGAACCTGGTAGAACATCCCACACAAACGAATGCTCCACATGCGGGTTTCACATGCCACCAACTCCACATTCACAGGCAACTTCAGAGCCACAGCCGTTTTCAGATAGCCCTCAATGCAAAGGCTCTAGACGCAAATATTGGTGTGAGAGCTAATTCAATCAAGGAAACACTGCATGTTGGTGAAGGGCATATTGAAGAAGGATCAGCCGAGTGGTTCTTGTGGGAGAACAACTCCATTTGGCTCACTAACTTCACACACCATCAGGCTTCCAAGCAGCTCTCAAGGAAACTCAGTTTTCACACTCTATGCTTAGTGCCCTTTGAGTGCATTATCTAGGAATGAACCAGGTAGAGCATCCCACACAAACGAATGCTCCACATGCGGGTTTCACATGCCACCAACTCCACATTCACAGGCAACTTCAGCGCCACAGCCGTTTTCAGATAGCCCTCAATGCAAAGGCTCTAGACGCAAATATTGGTGTGAGAGCTAATTCAATCAAGGAAACACTGCATGTTGGTGAAGGGCATATTGAAGAAGGATCAGCCGAGTGGTTCTTGTGGGAGAACAACTCCATTTGGCTCACTAACTTCACACACCATCAGGCTTCCAAGCAGCTCTCAAGGAAACTCAGTTTTCACACTCTATGCTTAGTGCCCTTTGAGTGCCTAGGACTGAAATGAAGCTTGGTGAGCATCCCACACAAACGAATGCTCCACATGCGGGTTTCACATGCCACCAACTCCACATTCTCAGGCAACTTCAGCGCCACAGAAGTTTTCAGATAGCCCTCAATGCAAAGGCTCTAGACGCAAATATTGGTGTGAGAGCTAATTCAATCAAGGGAACACTGCATGTTGGTGAAGGGCATATTGAAGAAGGATCAGCCGAGTGGTTCTTGTGGGAGAACAACTCCATTTGGCTCACTAACTTCACACACCATCAGGCTTCCAAGCAGCTCTCAAGGAAACTCAGTTTTCACACTCTATGCTTAGTGCCCTTTGAGTGCATTATCTAGGAATGAACCTGGTAGAGCATGCCACACAAAAGAATGCTCCACATGCGGGTTTCACATGCCACCAACTGCACATTCTCAGGCAACTTCAGCGCCACAGCCGTTTTCAGATAGCCCTCAATGCAAAGGCTCTAGACGCAAATATTGGTGTGAGAGCTAATTCAATCAAGGAAACACTGCATGTTGGTGAAGGGCATATTCAAGAAGGATCCGCCGAGTGGTTCTTGTGGGAGAACAACTCCATTTGGCTCACTAACTTCACACACCATCAGGCTTCCAAGCAGCTCTCAAGGAAACTCAGTTTTCACACTCTATGCTTAGTGCCCATTGAGTGCATTATCTAGGAATGAACCTGGTAGAGCATCCCACACAAACGAATGCTCCACATGCGGGTTTCACATGCCACCAACTCCACATTCACAGGCAACTTCTGAGCCACAGCCGTTTTCAGATAGCCCTCAATGCAAAGGCTCTAGACGCAAATATTGGTGTGAGAGCTAATTCAATCAAGGAAACACTGCATGTTGGTGAAGGGCATATTGAAGAAGGATCAGCCGAGTGGTTCTTGTGGGAGAACAACTCCATTTGGCTCACTAACTTCACACACCATCAGGCTTCCAAGCAGCTCTCAAGGAAACTCAGTTTTCACACTCTATGCTTAGTGCCCTTTGAGTGCATTATCTAGGAATGAACCTGGTAGAGCATCCCACACAAACGAATGCTCCACATGCGGGTTTCACATGCCACCAACTCCACATTCACAGGCAACTTCAGCGCCACAGCCGTTTTCAGATAGCCCTCAATGCAAAGGCTCTAGACGCAAATATTGGTGTGAGAGCTAATTCAATCAAGGAAACACTGCATGTTGGTGAAGGGCATATTGAAGAAGGATCAGCAAAGTGGTTCTTGTGGGAGAACAACTCCATTTGGCTCACTAACTTCACACACCATCAGGCTTCCAGGCAGCTCTCAAGGAAACTTAGTTTTCACACTCTATGCTTAGTGCCCTTTGTGTGCCGAGGACAGAAATGAAGCTTGGTGAGTATCCCACACAAACGAATGCTCCACATGCAGGTTTCACATGGCACCAACTCCACATTCACAGGCAACTTCAGCGCCGCAGCCATTTTCAGATAGCTCTCAATGCAAAGGCTCTAGACGCAAATATTGGTGTGAGAGCTAATTCAATCAAGGAAACACTGCATGTTGGTGAAGGGCATATTGAAGAAGGATCAGCCGAGTGGTTCTTGTGGGAGAACAACTCCATTTGGCTCACTAACTTCACACACCATCAGGCTTCCAAGCAGCTCTCAAGGAAACAGTTTTCACACTCTATGCTTAGTGCCCTTTGAGTGCATTATCTAGGAATGAACCTGGTAGAGCATCCCACACAAACGAATGCTCCACATGCGGGTTTCACATGCCACCAACTCCACATTCACAGACAACTTCAGCGCCACAGCTGTTTTCAGATAGCCCTCAATGCAAAGGCTCTAGACGCAAATATTGGTGTGAGAGCTAATTCAATCAAGGAAACACTGCATGTTGGTGAAGGGCATATTGAAGAAGGATCAGCCGAGTGGTTCTTGTGGGAGAACAACTCCATTTGGCTCACTAACTTCACACACCATCAGGCTTCCAAGCAGCTCTTAAGGAAACTCAGTTTTCACACTCTATGCTTAGTGCCCTTTGAGTGCCTAGGACTGAAATGAAGCTTGGTGAGCATCCCACACAAAAGAATGCTCCACATGCGGGTTTCACATGCCACCAACTCCACATTCTCAGGCAACTTCAGCGCCACAGAAGTTTTAAGATAGCCCTCAATACAAAGGCTCTAGACGCAAATATTGGTGTGAGAGCTAATTCAATCAAGGAAACACTGCATGTTTGTGAAGGGCATATTGAAGAAGGATCAGCCGAGTGGATCTTGTGGGAGAACAACTCCATTTGGCTCACTAACTTCACACACCATCAGGCTTCCAAGCAGCTCTCAAGGAAACTCAGTTTTCACACTCTATGCTTAGTGCCCTTTGAGTGCATTATCTAGGAATGAACCTGGTAGAGCATCCCACACAAACGAATGCTCCACATGCGGGTTTCACATGCCACCAACTCCACATTCTCAGGCAACTTCAGCGCCACAGCCGTTTTCAGATAGCCCACAATGCAAAGGCTCTAGACGCAAATATTGGTGTGAGAGCTAATTCAATCAAGGAAACACTGCATGTTGGTGAAGGGCATATTGAAGAAGGATCAGCCGAGTGGTTCTTGTGGGAGAACAACTCCATTTGGCTCACTAACTTCACACACCATCAGGCTTCCAAGCAGCTCTCAAGGAAACTCAGTTTTCACACTCTATACTTAGTGCCCTTTGAGTGCATTATCTAGGAATGAACCTGGTAGAACATCCCACACAAACGAATGCTCCACATGCGGGTTTCACATGCCACCAACTCCACATTCACAGGCAACTTCAGAGCCACAGCCGTTTTCAGATAGCGCTCAATGCAAAGGCTCTAGACGCAAATATTGGTGTGAGAGCTAATTCAATCAAGGAAACACTGCATGTTGGTGAAGGGCATATTGAAGAAGGATCAGCCGAGTGGTTCTTGTGGGAGAACAACTCCATTTGGCTCACTAACTTCACACACCATCAGGCTTAGAAGCAGCTCTCAAGGAAACTCAGTTTTCACACTCTATGCTTAGTGCCCTTTGAGTGCCTAGGACTGAAATGAAGCTTGGTGAGCATCCCACACAAACGAATGCTCCACATGCGGGTTTCACATGCCACCAACTCCACATTCACAGGCAACTTCAGCGCCACAGCCGTTTTCAGATAGCCCTCAATGCAAAGGCTCTAGACGCAAATATTGGTGTGAGAGCTAATTCAATCAAGGGAACACTGCATGTTGGTGAAGGGCATATTGAAGAAGGATCAGCCGAGTGGATCTTGTGGGAGAACAACTCCATTTGGCTCACTAACTTCACACACCATCAGGCTTCCAAGCAGCTCTCAAGGAAACTCAGTTTTCACACTCTATGCTTAGTGCCCTTTGAGTGCATTATCTAGGAATGAACCTGGTAGAGCATGCCACGAACGAATGCTCCACATGCGGGTTTCACATGCCACCAACTGCACATTCTCAGGCAACTTCAGCGCACAGCCGTTTTCAGATAGCCCTCAATGCAAAGGCTCTAGACGCAAATATTGGTGTGAGAGCTAATTCAATCAAGGAAACACTGCATGTTGGTGAAGGGCATATTCAAGAAGGATCCGCCGAGTGGTTCTTGTGGGAGAACAACTCCATTTGGCTCACTAACTTCACACACCATCAGGCTTCCAAGCAGCTCTCAAGGAAACTCAGTTTTCACACTCTATGTTTAGTGCCCTTTGAGTGCATTATCTAGGAATGAACCTGGTAGAGCATCCCACACAAACGAATGCTCCACATGCGGGTTTCACATGCCACCAACTCCACATTCACAGGCAACTTCTGAGCCACAGCCGTTTTCAGATAGCCCTCAAGGCAAAGGCTCTAGACGCAAATATTGGTGTGAGAGCTAATTCAATCAAGGAAACACTGCATGTTGGTGAAGGGCATATTGAAGAAGGATCAGCCGAGTGGTTCTTGTGGGAGAACAACTCCATTTGGCTCACTAACTTCACACACCATCAGGCTTCCAAGCAGCTCTCAAGGAAACTCAGTTTTCACACTCTATGCTTAGTGCCCTTTGAGTTCCTAGGACTGAAATGAACCTTGGTGAGCATCCCACACAAACGAATGCTCCACATGCGGGTTTCACATGCCACCAACTCACATTCACAGGCACAACTTCAGCGCCACAGCCGTTTTCAGATAGCCCTCAATGCAAAAGCTCTAGACGCAAATATTGGTGTGAGAGCTAATTCAATCAAGGGAACACTGCATGTTGGTGAAGGGCATATTGAAGAAGGATCAGCCGAGTGGTTCTTGTGGGAGAACAACTCCATTTTGCCCACTAACTTCACATACCATCAGGCTTCCAAGAGGCTCTCAAGTAAACTCAGTTTTCACATTTTATCTTAGTGCCCTTTGAGTGCATTATGTAGGAATGAACCTGGTAGACCATCCCACACAAACGATTGCTCCACATGCGGGTTTCACATGCCACCAACTCCACATTCTCAGGCAGCTTCAGCGCCACAGACGTTTTCAGATAGCCCTCAATGCAAAGGCTCTAGATGCAAATATTGGTGTGAGAGCTAATTCAATCAAGGAAACACTGCATGTTGGTGAAGGGCATATTGAAGAAGGATCAGCCGAGTGGTTCTTGTGGGAGAACAACTCCATTTGGCTCACTAACTTCACACACCATCAGGCTTCCAAGCAGCTCTCAAGGAAAATCACTTTTTACACTCTATGCTTAGTACCCTTTGAGTGCATTATCTAGGAATGAACCTGGTAGAGCATGCCACACAAACGAATGCTCCACATGCGGGTTTCACATGCCACCAACTCCACATTCACAGGCAACTTCAGCGCCACAGCCGTTTTCAGATAGCCCTCAATGCAAAGGCTCTAGACGCAAATATTGGTGTGAGAGCTAATTCAATCAAGGAAATACTGCATGTTGGTGAAGGGCATATTGAAGAAGGATCAGCCGAGTGGTTCTTGTGGGAGAACAACTCCATTTGGCTCACTAACTTCACACACCATCAGGCTTCCAAGCAGCTCTCAAGGAAACTCAGTTTTCACACTCTATGCTTAGTGCCCTTTGAGTGCATTATCTAGGAATGAACCTGGTAGAGCATCCCACACAAACGAATGCTCCACATGCGGGTTTCACATGCCACCAACTCCACATTCACAGGCAACTTCAGTGCCACAGCCGTTTTCAGATAGCCCTCAATGCAAAGGCTCTAGACGCAAATATTGGTGTGAGAGCTAATTCAATCAAGGAAACACTGCATGTTGGTGAAGGGCATATTGAAGAAGGATCAGCCGAGTGGTTCTTGTGGGAGAACAACTCTATTTGGCTCACTAACTTCACACACCATCAGGCTTCCAAGCAGCTCTCAAGGAAACTCAGTTTTCACACTCTAGGCTTAGTGCCCTTTGAGTGCCTAGCACTGAAATGAGGCTTGGTGAGCATCCCACACAAACGAATGCTCCACATGCGGGTTTCACATGCCACCAACTCCACATTCACAGGCAAATTCAGCGCCACAGCCGTTTTCAGATAGCCTCAATGCAAAGGCTCTAGACGCAAATATTGGTGTGAGAGCTAATTCAATCAAGGGAACACTGCATGTTGGTGAAGGACATATTGAAGAAGGATCAGCCGAGTGGATCTTGTGGGAGAACAACTCCATTTGGCTCACTAACTTCACACACCATCAGGCTTCCAAGCAGCTCTCAAGGAAACTCAGTTTTCCACACTCTATGCTTAGTGCCCATTGAGTGCATTATCTAGGAATGAACCTGGTAGAGCATGCCACACAAAAGAATGCTCCACATGCGGGTTTCACATGCCACCAACTGCACATTCTCAGGCATCCTCAGCGCCACAGCCGTTTTCAGATAGCCCTCAATGCAAAGGCTCTAGACGCAAATATTTGTGTGAGAGCTAATTCAATCAAGGAAACACTGCATGTTGGTGAAGGGCATATTGAAGAAGGATCCGCCGAGTGGTTCTTGTGGGAGAACAACTCCATTTGGCTCACTAACTTCACACACCATCAGGCTTCCAAGCAGCTCTCAAGGAAACTCAGTTTTCACACTCTATGCTTAGTGCCCTTTGAGTGCATTATCTAGGAATGAACCTGGTAGAGCATCCCAACACAAACCAATGCTCCACATGCCGGTTTCACATGAAACCAACTCCACATTCACAGGCAACTCAGCGCCACAGCCGTTTTCAGATAGCCCTCAATGCAAAGGCTCTAGACGCAAATATTGGTGTGAGAGCTAATTCAATCAAGGAAACACTGCATGTTGGTGAAGGGCATATTGAAGAAGGATCAGCCGAGTGGTTCTTGTGGGAGAACAACTCTATTTGGCTCACTACTTCACACACCATCAGGCTTCCAAGCAGCTCTCAAGGAAACTCAGTTTTCACACTCTATGCTTAGAGCACTTTGAGTGCATTATCTAGGAATGAACCTGGTAGAGCATCCCACACAACGAATGCTCCACATGCGGGTTTCACATGCCACCAACTCCACATTCACAGGCAACTTCAGCGCCACAGCCGTTTTCAGATAGCCCTCAATGCAAAGGCTCTAGACGCAAATATTGGTGTGAGAGCTAATTCAATCAAGGAAACACTGCATGTTGGTGAAGGGCATATTGAAGAAGGATCAGCCGAGTGGTTCTTGTGGGAGAACAACTCCATTTGGCTCACTAACTTCACACACCATCAGGCTTCCAAGCAGCTCTCAAGGAAACTCAGTTTTCACACTCTAGGCTTAGTGCCTTTTGAGTGCCTAGGACTGAAATGAAGCTTGGTGAGCATCCCACACAAACGAATGCTCCACATGCGGGTTTCACATGCCACCAACTCCACATTCACAGGCAACTTCAGCGCCACAGCCGTTTTCAGATAGCCCTCAATGCAAAGGCTCTAGACGCAAATATTGGTGGAGAGCTAATTCAATCAAGGGAACACTGCATGTTGGTGAAGGGCATATTGAAGAAGGATCAGCCGAGTGGATCTTGTGGGAGAACAACTCCATTTGACTCACTAACTTCACACACCATCAGGCTTCTAGCAGCTCTCAAGGAAACTCAGTTTTCACACTCTATGCTTAGTGCCCTTTGAGTGCATTATCTAGGAATGAACCTGGTAGAGCATGCCACACAAAAGAATGCTCCACATGCGGGTTTCACATGCCACCAACTCCACATTCTCAGGCAACTTCAGCGCCACAGCCGTTTTCAGATAGCCCTCAATGCAAAGGCTCTAGACGCAAATATTGGTGTGAGAGCTAATTCAATCAAGGAAACACTGCATGTTGGTGAAGGGCATATTGAAGAAGGATCCGCCGAGTGGTTCTTGTGGGAGAACAACTCCATTTGGCTCACTAACTTCACACACCATCAGGCTTCCAAGCAGCTCTCAAGTCAACTCAGTTTTCACACTCTATGCTTAGTGCCCTTTGAGTGCATTATCTAGGAATGAACCTGGTAGAGCATCCCACACAAACGAATGCTCCACATGCGGGTTCCACATGCCACCAACTCCACATTAACAGGCAACTTCAGCGCCACATCCGTTTTCAGATAGCCCTCAATGGAAAAGCTCTAGACGCAAATATTGGTGTGAGAGCTAATTCAATCAAGGGAACACTGCATGTTGGTGAAGGGCATATTGAAGAAGGATCAGCCGAGTGATTCTTGTGGGAGAACAACTCCATTTGGCCCACTAACTTCACATACCATCAGGCTTCCAAGCAGCTCTCAAGGAAACTCAGTTTTCACACTCTATGTTTAGTGCCCTTTGAGTGCATTATGTAGGAATGAACCTGGTAGAGCATCCCACACAAACGAATGCTCCACATGCGGGTTTCACATGCCACCAACTCCACATTCACAGGCAACTTCTGAGCCACAGCCGTTTTCAGATAGCCCTCAATGCAAAGGCTCTAGATGCAAATATTGGTGTGAGAGCTAATTCAATCAAGGAAACACTGCATGTTGGTGAAGGGCATATTGAAGAAGGATCATCGGAGTGGTTCTTGTGGGAGAACAACTCCATTTGGCTCACTAACTTCACACACCATCAGGCTTCCAAGCAGCTCTCAAGGAAACTCAGTTTTCACACTCTATGCTTAGTGCCCTTTGAGTGCCTAGTACTGAAATCAGGCTTGGTGAGCATCCCACACAAACGAATGCTCCACATGCGGGTTTCACATGCCACCAACTCCACATTCTCAGGCAACTTCAGCGCCACAGCCGTTTTCAGATAGCCCTCAATGCAAAAGCTCTAGACGCAAATATTGGTGTGAGAGCTAATTCAATCAAGGGAACACTGCATGTTGGTGAAGGGCATATTGAAGAAGGATCAGCCGAGTGGTTCTTGTGGGAGAACAACTCCATTTTGCCCACTAACTTCACATACCATCAGGCTTCCAAGCAGCTCTCAAGGAAACTCAGTTTTCACATTTTATCTTAGTGCCCTTTGAGTGCATTATGTAGGAATGAACCTGGTAGAGCATCCCACACAAACGAATGCTCCACATGCGGGTTTCACATGCCACCAACTCCACATTCACAGGCAACTTCAGCGCCACAGCCGTTTTCAGATACCCCTCAATGGAAAAGCTCTAGACGCAAATATTGGTGTGAGAGCTAATTCAATCAAGGGAACACTGCATGTTGGTGAAGGGCATATTGAAGAAGGATCAGCCGAGTGGTTCTTGTGGGAGAACAACTCCATTTTGCCCACTAACTTCACATACCATCAGGCTTCCAAGAGGCTCTCAAGGAAACTCAGTTTTCACATTTTATCTTAGTGCCCTTTGAGTGCATTATGTAGGAATGAACCTGGTAGAGCATCCCACACAAACGAATGCTCCACATGCGGGTTCCACATGCCACCAACTCCACATTAACAGGCAACTTCAGCGCCACATCCGTTTTCAGATAGCCCTCAATGCAAAGGCTCTAGACGCAAATATTGGTGTGAGAGCTAACTCAATCAAGGGAACACTGCATGTTGGTGAAGGGCATATTGAAGAAGGATCAGCCGAGTGGTTCTTGTGGGAGAACAACTCCATTTGGCCCACTAACTTCACATACCATCAGGCTTCCAAGCAGCTCTCAAGGAAACTCAGTTTTCACACTCTATGTTTAGTGCCCTTTGAGTGCATTATGTAGGAATGAACCTGGTAGAGCATCCCACACAAACGAATGCTCCTCATGCGGGTTTCACATGCCACCAACTCCACATTCTCAGGCAACTTCAGCGCCACAGCCGTTTTCAGATAGCCCTCAATGCAAAGGCTCTAGACGCAAATATTGGTGTGAGAGCTAATTCAATCAAGGAAACATTGCATGTTGGTGAAGGGCATATTGAAGAAGGATCAGCCGAGTGGATCTTGTGGGAGAAAAACTCCATTTGGCTCATTAACTTCACACACCATCAGGCTTCCAAGCAGCTCTCAAGGAAACTCAGCTTTCACACTCTATGCTTAGTGCCCATTGTGTGCCTGGGACTGAAATGAGGCTTGGTGAACATCCGTCACAAACGAATGCTCCACATGCGGGTTTCACATGCTACCAACTCCACATTCACAGGCAACTTCAGCGCCACAGCCGTTTTCAGATAGCCCTCAATGCAAAGGCTCTAGACGCAAATATTGGTGTGAGAGCTAATTCAATCAAGGAAACACTGCATGTTGGTGAAGGGCATATTGAAGAAGGATCAGCCGAGTGGTTCTTGTGGGAGAACAACTCCATTTGGCTCACTAACTTCACACACCATCAGGCTTCCAAGCAGCTCTCAAGGAAACTCACTTTTTAAACTCTATGCTTAGTGACCTTTGAGTGCATTATCTAGGAATGAACCTGATAGAGCATCCCACACAAACGAATGCTCCACATGCGGGTTTCACATGCCACCAACTCCACATTCACAGGCAACATCAGTGCTACAGCCGTTTTCAGATAGCCCTCAATGCAAAGGCTCTAGACGCAAAATATTGGTGTGAGAGCTAATTCAATCAAGGGAACACTGCATGTTGGTGAAGGGCATATTGAAGAAGGATCAGCCGAGTGGTTCTTGTGGGAGAACAACTCCATTTGGCCCACTAACTTCACATACCATCAGGCTTCCAAGCAGCTCTCAAGGAAACTCAGTTTTCACATTTTATCTTAGTGCCCTTTGAGTGCATTATGTAGGAATGAACCTGGTAGAGCATCCCACACAAACGAATGCTCCACATGCGGGTTTCACATGCCACCAACTCCACATTCTCAGGCAACTTCAGCGCCACAGCCGTGTTCAGATAGCCCTCAATGCAAAGGCTCTAGACGCAAATATTGGTGTGAGAGCTAATTCAATCAAGGAAACACTGCATGTTGGTGAAGGGCATATTGAAGAAGGATCAGCCGAGTGGTTCTTGTGGGAGAACAACTCCATTTGGCTCACTAACTTCACATACCATCAGGCTTCCAAGCAGCTCTCAAGGAAACTCAGTTTTCACACTCTATGCTTAGTGCCCTTTGAGTGCATTAGCTAGGAATGCACCTGGTAGAGCATCCCACACAAACGAATGCTCCACATGCGGGTTTCACATGCCACCAACTCCACATTCACAGGCAACTTCAGCGCCACAGCCGTTTTCAGATAGCCCTCAATGCAAAGGCTCTGGACTCAAATATTGGTGTGAGAGCTAATTCAATCAAGGAAACACTGCATGTTGGTGAAGGGCATATTGAAGAAGGATCAGCCGAGTGGTTCTTGTGGGAGAACAACTCCATTTGGCTCACTAACTTCACACACCATCAGGCTTCCAAGCTGCTCTCAAGGAAACTCAGGTTTCACACTCCATGCTTAGTGCCCTTTGAGTTCCTAGGACTGAAATGAGGCTTGGTGAGCATCCCACACAAACGAATGCTCCACATGCGGGTTTCACATGCCACCAACTCCACATTCACAGGCAACTTCAGCGCCACAGCCGTTTTCAGATAGCCCTCAATGCAAAGGCTCTAGACGCAAATATTGGTGTGAGAGCTAATTCAATCAAGGAAACACTGCATGTTGGTGAAGGACATATTGAAGAATGATCAGCCGAGTGGATCTTGTGGGAGAACAACTCCATTTGGCTCACTAACTTCACATACCATCAGGCTTCCAAGCAGCTCTCAAGGAAACTCAGTTTTCACACTCTATGCTTAGTGCCCATTGTATGTCTGGGACTGAAATGATGCTTGGTGAGCATCCCACACAAACGAATGCTCCACATGCGGGTTTCACATGCCACCAACTCCACATTCTCAGGCAACTTCAGTGTCTTAGCCGTTTTCAGATAGCCCTCAATGCAAAGGCTCTAGACGCAAATATTGGTGTGAGAGCTAATTCAATCAAGGAAACACTGCATGTTGGTGAAGGGCATATTGAAGAAGGATCAGCCGAGTGGTTCTTGTGGGAGAACAACTCCATTTGGCTCACTAACTTCACACACCATCAGGCTTCCAAGCAGCTCTCAAGGAAACTCAGTTTTCACACTCTATGCTTAGTGCCCTTTGAGTGCATTATCTAGGAATGAACCTGGTAGAGCATCCCACACAAACGAATGCTCCACATGCGGGTTTCACATGCCACCAACTCCACATTCACAGGCAACTTCAGCGCCACATCAGTTTTCAGATAGCCCTCAATGCAAAGGCTCTAGACGCAAATATTGGTGTGAGAGCTAATTCAATCAAGGGAACACTGCATGTTGGTGAAGGGCATATTGAAGAAGGATCAGCCGAGTGGTTCTTGTGGGAGAACAACTCCATTTTGCCCACTAACTTCACATACCATCAGGCTTCCAAGCAGCTCTCAAGGAAACTCAGTTTTCACATTTTATCTTAGTGCCCTTTGAGTGCATTATGTAGGAATGAACCTGGTAGAGCATCCCACACAAAAGAATGCTCCACATGCGGGTTTCACATGACACCAACTCCACATTCACAGGCAACTTCAGAGCCACAGCCGTTTTCAGATAGCCCTCAATGCAAAGGCTCTAGATGCAAATATTGGTGTGAGACCTAATTCAATCAAGGAAACACTGCATGTTGGTGAAGGGCATATTGAAGAAGGATCAGCCGAGTGGTTCTTGTGGGAGAACAACTCCATTTGGCTCACTAACTTCACACACCATCAGGCTTCCAAGCAGCTCTCAAGGAAACTCAGTTTTCACACTCTATGCTTAGTGCCCTTTGAGTGCATTATGTAGGAATGAACCTGGTACAGCATCCCACACAAACGAATGCTCCACATGCGGGTTTCACATGCCACCAACTCCACATTCACAGGCAACTTCAGCGCCACAGCCGTTTTCAGATAGCCCTCAATGCAAAGGCTCTAGACGCAAATATTGGTGTGAGAGCTAATTCAATCAAGGAAACACTGCATGTTGGTGAAGGGCATATTGAAGAAGGATCAGCCGAGTGGTTCTTGTGGGAGAACAACTCCATTTGGCTCACTAACTTCACACACCATCAGGCTTCCAAGCAGCTCTCAAGGAAACTCAGTTTTCACACTCTATGCTTAGTGCCCTTTGAGTGCCTAGCACTGAAATGAGGCTTGGTGAGCATCCCACACAAACGAATGCTCCACATGCGGGTTTCACATGCCACCAACTCCACATTCTCAGGCAACTTCAGCGCCACAGCCGTTTTCAGATAGCCCTCAATGCAAAGGCTCTAGACGCAAATATTGGTGTGAGAGCTAATTCAATCAAGGAAACACTGCATGTTGGTGAAGGGCATATTGAAGAAGGATCAGCCGAGTGGTTCTTGTGGGAGAACAACTCCATTTGGCTCACTAACTTCACACACCATCAGGCTTCCAAGCAGCTCTCAAGGAAACTCAGTTTTCACACTCTATGCTTAGTGCCCTTTGAGTGCATTATCTAGGAATGAACCTGGTAGAGCATCCCACAAAAACGAATGCTCCACATGCGGGTTTCACATGCCACCAACTCCACATTCACAAGCAACTTCAGCGCCACAGCCGTTTTCAGATAGCCCTCAATGCAAAGGCTCTAGACGCAAATATTGGTGTGAGAGCTAATTTAATCAAGGAAACACTGCATGTTGGTGAAGGGCATATTGAAGAAGGATCAGCCGAGTGGTTCTTGTGGGAGAACAACTCCATTTGGCTCACTAACTTCACACACCATCAGGCTTCCAAGCAACTCTCAGGAAACTCAGTTTTCACACTCTATGCTTAGTGCCCTTTGAGTGCCTAGGACTTAAATGAGGCTTGGTGAGTATCCCACACAAACGAATGCTCCACATGCGGGTTTCACATGCCACCAACTCCACATTCTCAGGCAACTTCAGCGCCAAAGCCGTTTTCAGATAGCCCTCAATGCAAAGGCTCTAGACGCAAATATTGGTGTGAGAGCTAATTCAATCAAGGAAACACTGCATGTTGGTGAAGGCATATTGAAGAAGGATCAGCCGAGTGGTTCTTGTGGGAGAACAACTCCATTTGACTCACTAACTTCACACACCATCAGGCTTCCAAGCAGCTCTCAAGGAAACTCAGTTTTCACACTCTATGCTTAGTGCCCTTTGAGTGCCTAGGACTGAAATGAGGCTTGGTGAGTATCCCACACAAACGAATGCTCCACATGCGGGTTTCACATGCCACCAACTCCACATTCTCAGGCAACTTCAGTGCCTTAGCCGTTTTCAGATAGCCCTCAATGCAAAGGCTCTAGACGCAAATATTGGTGTGAGAGCAAATTCAATCAAGGAAACACTGCATGTTGGTGAAGGGCATATTGAAGAAGGATCAGCCGAGTGGTTCTTGTGGGAGAACAACTCCATTTGGCTCACTAACTTCACACACCATCAGGCTTCCAAGCAGCTCTCAAGGAAACTCAGTTTTCACACTCTATGCTTAGTGCCCTTTGAGTGCATTATCTAGGAATGAACCTGGTAGAGCATCCCACACAAACGAATGCTCCACATGCGGGCTTCACATGCCACCAACTCCACATTCACAGGCAACTTCAGCGCCACAGCCGTTTTCAGATAGCCCTCAATGCAAAGGCTCTAGACGCAAATATTGGTGTGAGAGCTAATTCAATCAAGGAAACACTGCATGTTGGTGAAGGGCATATTGAAGAAGGATCAGCCGAGTGGTTCTTGTGGGAGAACAACTCCATTTGGCTCACTAACTTCACACACCATCAGGCTTCCAAGCAGCTCTCAAGGAAACTCAGTTTTCACACTCTATGCTTAGTGCCCTTTGAGTGCCTAGGACAGAAATGAGGCTAGGTGAGCATCCCACACAAACGAATGCTCCACATGCGGGTTTCACATGCCACCAACTCCACATTCTCAGGCAACTTTTGCGCCAAAGCCGTTTTCAGATAGCCCTCAATGCAAAGGCTCTAGACGCAAATATTGGTGTGAGAGCTAATTCAATCAAGGAAACACTGCATGTTGGTGAAGGGCATATTGAAGAAGGATCAGCCGAGTGGTTCTTGTGGGAGAACAACTCCATTTGGCTCACTAACTTCACACACCATCAGGCTTCCAAGCAACTCTCAAGGAAACTCAGTTTTCACACTCTATGCTTAGTGCCCTTTGAGTGCCTAGGACTTAAATGAGGCTTGGTGAGTATCCCACACAAACGAATGCTCCACATGCGGGTTTCACATGCCACCAACTCCACATTCTCAGGCAACTTCAGCGCCAAAGCCGTTTTCAGATAGCCCTCAATGCAAAGGCTCTAGACGCAAATATTGGTGTGAGAGCTAATTCAATCAAGGAAACACTGCATGTTGGTGAAGGGCATATTGAAGAAGGATCAGCCGAGTGGTTCTTGTGGGAGAACAACTCCATTTGGCTCACTAACTTCACACACCATCAGGCTTCCAAGCAGCTCTCAAGGAAACTCAGTTTTCACACTCTATGCTTAGTGCCCTTTGAGTGCATTATCTAGGAATGAACCTGGTAGAGCATCCCACACAAACGAATGCTCCACATGCGGGCTTCACATGCCACCAATTCCACATTCACAGGCAACTTCTAGCGCCACAGCCGTTTTCAGATAGCCCTCAATGCAAAGGCTCTAGACGCAAATATTGGTGTGAGAGCTAATTCAATCAAGGAAACACTGCATGTTGGTGAAGGGCATATTGAAGAAGGATCAGCCGAGTGGTTCTTGTGGGAGAACAACTCCATTTGGCTCACTAACTTCACACACCATCAGGCTTCCAAGCAGCTCTCAAGGAAACTCAGTTTTCACACTCTATGCTTAGTGCCCTTTGAGTGCCTAGGACAGAAATGAGGCTAGGTGAACATCCCACACAAACGAATGCTCCACATGCGCGTTTCACATGCCACCAACTCCACATTCTCAGGCAACTTTTGCGCCAAAGCCGTTTTCAGATAGCCCTCAATGCAAAGGCTCTAGACGCAAATATTGGTGTGAGAGCTAATTCAATCAAGGAAACACTGCATGTTGGTGAAGGGCATATTGAAGAAGGATCAGCCGAGTGGTTCTTGTGGGAGAACAACTCCATTTGACTCACTAACTTCACACACCATCAGGCTTCCAAGCAGCTCTCAAGCAAACTCAGTTTTCACACTCTATGCTTAGTGCCCTTTGAGTGCCTAGGACTGAAATGAGGCTTGGTGAGTATCCCACACAAACGAATGCTCCACATGCGGGTTTCACATGCCACCAACTCCACATTCTCAGGCAACTTCAGTGCCTTAGCCGTTTTCAGATAGCCCTCAATGCAAAGGCTCTAGACGCAAATATTGGTGTGAGAGCTAATTCAATCAAGGAAACACTGCATGTTGGTGAAGGGCATATTGAAGAAGGATCAGCCGAGTGGTTCTTGTGGGAGAACAACTCCATTTGGCTCACTAACTTCACACACCATCAGGCTTCCAAGCAGCTCTCAAGGAAACTCAGTTTTCACACTCTATGCTTAGTGCCCTTTGAGTGCCTAGGACAGAAATGAGGCTAGGTGAGCATCCCACACAAACGAATGCTCCACATGCGGGTTTCACATGCCACCAACTCCACATTCACAGGCAACATCAGTGCTACAGCCGTTTTCAGATAGCCCTCAATGCAAAGGCTCTAGACGCAAATATTGGTGTGAGAGCTAATTCAATCAAGGAAACACTGCATGTTGGTGAAGGGGCATATTGAAGAAGGATCAGCCGAGTGGTTCTTGTGGAGAACAACTCCATTTGGCTCACTAACTTCACACACCATCAGGCTTCCAAGCAGCTCTCAAGGAAACTCAGTTTTCACACTCTATGCTTAGTGCCCTTTGAGTGCATTATCTAGGAATGAACCTGGTAGAGCATCCCACACAAACGAATGCTCCACATGCGGGTTTCACATGCCACCAACTCCACATTCACAGGCAACTTCAGCGCCACAGCCGTTTTCAGATAGCCCTCAATGCAAAGGCTCTACACGCAAATATTGGTGTGAGAGCTAATTCAATCAAGGAAACACTGCATGTTGGTGAAGGGCATATTGAAGAAGGATCAGCCGAGTGGTTCTTGTGGGAGAACAACTCCATTTGGCTCACTAACTTCACACACCATCAGGCTTCTAAGCAGCTCTCAAGAAAACTCAGTTTTCACACTCTATGCTTAGTGCCCTTTGAGTGCATTATCTAGGAATGAACCTGGTAGAGCATCCCACACAAACGAATGCTCCACATGCGGGTTTCACATGCCACCAACTCCACATTCACCAGGCAACTTCAGCGCCACAGCCGTTTTCAGATAGCCCTCAATGCAAAGGCTCTAGACGCAAATATTGGTGTGAGAGCTAATTCAATCAAGGAAACACTGCATGTTGGTGAAGGGCATATTGAAGAAGGATCAGCCGAGTGGTTCTTGTGGGAGAACAACTCCATTTGGCTCATTTTACTTCACACACCATCAGGTTTCCAAGCAGCTTTCAATTAAACTCAGTTTTCACACTCTATGCTTAGTGCCCTTTGTGTGCCTAAGACTGAAATGAATGTTGGTTAGCATCCCACACAAACGAATCCTCTACATGCGGGTTTCACATGCCACCAACTCCACATTCTCAGGCAACTTCAGCGCCACAGCCGTTTTCAGATAGCTCTCAATGCAAAGGCTCTAGACGCAAATATTGGTGTGAGAGCTAATTCAATCAAGGAAACACTGCATGTTGGTGAAGGGCATATTGAAGAAGGATCAGCGAGTGGTTCTTGTGGGAGAACAACTCCATTTGGCTCACTAATTTCACACACCATCAGGCTTCCAAGCAGCTCTCAAGGAAACTCAGTTTTCACACTCTATGCTTAGTGCCCTTTGAGTACATTATCTAGGAATGAACCTGGTAGAGCATCCCACACAAACGAATGCTCCACATGCGGGTTTTCACATGCCACCAACTCCACATTCTCAGGCAACTTCTGCGCCAAAGCCGTTTTCAGATAGCCCTCAATGCAAAGGCTCTAGACGCAAATATTGGTGTGAGAGCAAATTCAATCAAGGAAACACTGCATGTTGGTGAAGGGCATATTGAAGAAGGATCAGCCGAGTGGTTCTTGTGGGAGAACAACTCCATTTGACTCACTAACTTCACACACCATCAGGCTTCCAAGCAGCTCTCAAGCAAACTCAGTTTTCACACTCTATGCTTAGTGCCCTTTGAGTGCCTAGGACTGAAATGAGGCTTGGTGAGTATCCCACACAAACGAATGCTCCACATGCGGGTTTCACATGCACCAACTCCACATTCTCAGGCAACTTCAGTGCCTTAGCCGTTTTCAGATAGCCCTCAATGCAAAGGCTCTAGACGCAAATATTGGTGTGAGAGCTAATTCAATCAAGGAAACACTGCATGTTGGTGAAGGGCATATTGAAGAAGGATCAGCCGAGTGGTTCTTGTGGGAGAACAACTCCATTTGGCTCACTAACTTCACACACCATCAGGCTTCCAGCAGCTCTCAAGGAAACTCAGTTTTCACACTCTATGCTTAGTGCCCTTTGAGTGCCTAGGACAGAAATGAGGCTAGGTGAGCATCCCACACAAACGAATGCTTCCACATGCGGGTTTCACATGCCACCAACTCCACATTCTCAGGCAACTTCAGCGCCACAGCCGTTTTCAGATAGCCCTCAATGCAAAGGCTCTAGACGCAAAATATTGGTGTGAGAGCTAATTCAATCAAGGAAACACTGCATGTTGGTGAAGGGCATATTGAAGAAGGATCAGCCGAGTGGTTCTTGTGGGAGAACAACTCCATTTGGCTCACTAACTTCACACACCATCAGGCTTCCAAGCAGCTCTCAAGGAAACTCACTTTTACACTTCTATGCTTAGTGCCCTTTGAGTGCATTATGTAGAATGAACCTGGTAGAGCATCCCACACAAACGAATGCTCCACATGCGGGTTTCACATGCCACCCGGAATCCATCCACATTCACAGGCAACTTCAGCGCCACAGCCGTTTTCAGATAGCCCTCAATGCAAAGGCTCTAGACGCAAATATTGGTGTGAGAGCTAATTCGATCAAGGGAACACTGCATGTTGGTGAAGGGCATATTGAAGAAGGATCAGCCGAGTGGTTCTTGTGGAGAACAACTCCATTTTGCCCACTAACTTCACACACCATCAGGCTTTCCAAGCAGCTCTCAAGGAAACTCAGTTTTCACATTTTATCTTAGTGCTCTTTGAGTGCATTATGTAGGAATGAACCTGGTAGAGCATCCCACACAAACGAATGCTCCACATGCGGGTTTCACATGCCACCAACTCCACATTCTCAGGCAACTTCAGCGCCTCAGCCGTTTTCAGATAGCCCTCAATGCAAAGGCTCTAGACGCAAATATTGGTGTGAGAGCTAATTCAATCAAGGAAACACTGCATGTTGGTGAAGGGCATATTGAAGAAGGATCAGCCGAGTGGTTCTTGTGGGAGAACAACTCCATTTGGCTCACTAACTTCACACACCATCAGGCTTCCAAGCAGCTCTCAAGGAAACTCAGTTTTCACACTCTATGCTTAGTGCCCTTTGAGTGCATTATCTAGGAATGAACCTGGTAGAGCATCCCACAAAAACGAATGCTCCACATGCGGGTTTCACATGCCACCAACTCCACATTCACAAGCAACTTCAGCGCCACAGCCGTTTTCAGATAGCCCTCAGATGCAAAGGCTCTAGACGCAAATATTGGTGTGAGAGCTAATTCAATCAAGAAACACTGCATGTTGGTGAAGGGCATATTGAAGAAGGATCAGCCGAGTGGTTCTTGTGGGGAGAACAACTCCATTTGGCTCACTAACTTCACACACCATCAGGCTTCCAAGCAGCTCTCAAGGAAACTCAGTTTTCACACTCTATGCTTAGTGCCCTTTGAGTGCATTATCTAGGAATGAACCTGGTAGAGCATCCCACACAAACGAATGCTCCACATGCGGGTTTCACATGCCACCAACTCCACATTCACAGGCAACTTCAGCGCCACAGCCGTTTTCAGATAGCCCTCAATGCAAAGGCTCTACACGCAAATATTGGTGTGAGAGCTAATTCAATCAAGGAAACACTGCATGTTGGTGAAGGGCATATTGAAGAAGGATCAGCCGAGTGGTTCTTGTGGGAGAACAACTCCATTTGGCTCACTAACTTCACACACCATCAGGCTTCTAAGCAGCTCTCAAGAAAACTCAGTTTTCACACTCTATGCTTAGTGCCCTTTGAGTGCATTATCTAGGAATGAACCTGGTAGAGCATCCCACACAAACGAATGCTCCACATGCGGGTTTCACATGCCACCAACTCCACATTCACAGGCAACTTCAGCGCCACAGCCGTTTTCAGATAGCCCTCAATGCAAAGGCTCTAGACGCAAATATTGGTGTGAGAGCTAATTCAATCAAGGAAACACTGCATGTTGGTGAAGGGCATATTGAAGAAGGATCAGCCGAGTGGTTCTTGTGGAGAACAACTCCATTTGGCTCATTTTACTTCACACACCATCAGGTTTCCAAGCAGCTTTCAATTAAACTCAGTTTTCACACTCTATGCTTAGTGCCCTTTGTGTGCCTAAGACTGAAATGAATGTTGGTTAGCATCCCACACAAACGAATCCTCTACATGCGGGTTTCACATGCCACCAACTCACATTCTCAGGCAACTTCAGCGCCACAGCCGTTTTCAGATAGCTCTCAATGCAAGGCTCTAGACGCAAATATTGGTGTGAGAGCTAATTCAATCAAGGAAACACTGCATGTTGGTGAAGGCATATTGAAGAAGGATCAGCCGAGTGGTTCTTGTGGAGAACAACTCCATTTGGCTCACTAATTTCACACACCATCAGGCTTCCAAGCAGCTCTCAAGGAAACTCAGTTTTCACACTCTATGCTTAGTGCCCTTTGAGTACATTATCTAGGAATGAACCTGGTAGAGCATCCCACACAAACGAAATGCTCCACATGCGGGTTTCACATGCCACCAACTCCACATTCACAGGCAACTTCAGCGCCACAGCCGTTTTCAGATAGCCCTCAATGCAAAGGCTCTACACGCAAATATTTGGTGTGAGAGCTAATTCAATCAAGGAAACACTGCATGTTGGTGAAGGGCATATTGAAGAAGGATCAGCCGAGTGGTTCTTGTGGAGAACAACTCCATTTGGCTCACTAACTTCACACACCATCAGGCTTCTAAGCAGCTCTCAAGAAAACTCAGTTTTCACACTCTATGCTTAGTGCCCTTTGAGTGCATTATCTAGGAATGAACCTGGTAGAGCATCCCACACAAACGAATGCTCCACATGCGGGTTTCACATGCCACCAACTTCCACATTCACAGGCAACTTCAGCGCCACAGCCGTTTTCAGATAGCCCTCAATGCAAAGGCTCTAGACGCAAATATTGGTGTGAGAGCTAATTCAATCAAGGAAACACTGCATGTTGGTGAAGGGCATATTGAAGAAGGATCAGCCGAGTGGTTCTTGTGGAGAACAACTCCATTTTGGCTCATTTTACTTCACACACCATCAGGTTTCCAAGCAGCTTTCAATTAAACTCAGTTTTCACACTCTATGCTTAGTGCCCTTTGTGTGCCTAAGACTGAAATGAATGTTGGTTAGCATCCCACACAAACGAATCCTCTACAATGCGGGTTTCACATGCCACCAACTCCACATTCTCAGGCAACTTCAGCGCCACAGCCGTTTTCAGATAGCTCTCAATGCAAAGGCTCTAGACGCAAATATTGGTGTGAGAGCTAATTCAATCAAGGAAACACTGCATGTTGGTGAAGGGCATATTGAAGAAGGATCAGCCGAGTGGTTCTTGTGGAGAACAACTCCATTTGGCTCACTAATTTCACACACCATCAGGCTTCCAAGCAGCTCTCAAGGAAACTCAGTTTTCTACACTCTATGCTTAGTGCCCTTTGAGTACATTATCTAGGAATGAACCTGGTAGAGCATCCCACACAAACGAATGCTCCACATGCGGGTTTCACATGCCACCAACTCACATTCTCAGGCAACTTCTGCGCCAAAGCCGTTTTCAGATAGCCCTCAATGCAAAGGCTCTAGACGCAAATATTGGTGTGTGAGAGCAAATTCAATCAAGGAAACACTGCATGTTGGTGAAGGGCATATTGAAGAAGGATCAGCCGAGTGGTTCTTGTGGGAGAAACAACTCCATTTGACTCACTAACTTCACACACCATCAGGCTTCCAAGCAGCTCTCAAGCAAACTCAGTTTTCACACTCTATGCTTAGTGCCCTTTGAGTGCCTAGGACTGAAATGAGGCTTGGTGAGTATCCCACACAAACGAATGCTCCACATGCGGGTTTCACATGCCACCAACTCCACATTCTCAGGCAACTTCAGTGCCTTAGCCGTTTTCAGATAGCCCTCAATGCAAAGGCTCTAGACGCAAATATTGGTGTGAGAGCTAATTCAATCAAGGAAACACTGCATGTTGGTGAAGGGCATATTGAAGAAGGATCAGCCGAGTGGTTCTTGTGGGAGAACAACTCCATTTGGCTCACTAACTTCACACACCATCAGCTTCCAAGCAGCTCTCAAGGAAACTCAGTTTTCACACTCTATGCTTAGTGCCCTTTGAGTGCCTAGGACTGAAATGAGCTAGGTGAGCATCCACACAAACGAATGCTCCACATGCGGGTTTCACATGCCACAACTCCACATTCTCAGGCAACTTCAGCGCCACAGCCGTTTTCAGATAGCCCTCAATGCAAAGGCTCTAGACGCAAATATTGGTGTGAGAGCTAATTCAATCAAGGAAACACTGCATGTTGGTGAAGGGCATATTGAAGAAGGATCAGCCGAGTGGTTCTTGTGGAGAACAACTCCATTTGGCTCACTAAACTTCACACACCATCAGGCTTCCAAGCAGCTCTCAAGGAAACTCACTTTTACACTCTATGCTTAGTGCCCTTTGAGTGCATTATGTAGGAATGACCTGGTAGAGCATCCCACACAAACGAATGCTCCACATGCGGGTTTCACATGCCACCAACTCCACATTCACAGGCAACTTCAGCGCCACAGCCGTTTTCAGATAGCCCTCAATGCAAAGGCTCTAGACGCAAATATTGGTGTGAGAGCTAATTCGATCAAGGGAACACTGCATGTTGGTGAAGGGCATATTGAAGAAGGATCAGCCGAGTGGTTCTTGTGGGAGAACAACTCCATTTTGCCCACTAACTTCACATACCATCAGGCTTCCAAGCAGCTCTCAAGGAAACTCAGTTTTCACATTTTATCTTAGTGCTCTTTGAGTGCATTATGTAGGAATGAACCTGGTAGAGCATCCCACACAAACGAATGCTCCACATGCGGGTTTCACATGCCACCAACTCCACATTCTCAGGCAACTTCAGCGCCTCAGCCGTTTTCAGATAGCCCTCAATGCAAAGGCTCTAGACGCAAATATTGTGTGAGAGCTAATTCAATCAAGGAAACACTGCATGTTGGTGAAGGGCATATTGAAGAAGGATCAGCCGAGTGGTTCTTGTGGGAGAACAACTCCATTTGGCTCACTAACTTCACACACCATCAGGCTTCCAAGCAGCTCTCAAGGAAACTCAGTTTTCACACTCTATGCTTAGTGCCCTTTGAGTGCATTATCTAGGAATGAACCTGGTAGAGCATCCCACAAAAACGAATGCTCCACATGCGGGTTTCACATGCCACCAACTCCACATTCACAAGCAACTTCAGCGCCACAGCCGTTTTCAGATAGCCCTCAATGCAAAGGCTCTAGACGCAAATATTGGTGTGAGAGCTAATTCAATCAAGGAAACACTGCATGTTGGTGAAGGGCATATTGAAGAAGGATCAGCCGAGTGGTTCTTGTGGGAGAACAACTCCATTTGGTTCATTAACTTCACACACCATCAGGCTTCCAAGCAGCTCTCAAGGAAACTCAGTTTTCACACTCTATGCTTAGTGCCCTTTGAGTGCCTAGGACTGAAATGAAGCTTGGTGAGCATCCCACACAAACGAATGCTCCACATTGCGGGTTTCACATGCCACCAACTCCACATTCACAGGCAACTTCAGCGCCACAGCCGTTTTCAGATAGCCCTCAATGCAAAGGCTCTAGACGCAAATATTGGTGTGAGAGCTAATTCAATCAAGGAAACACTGCATGTTGGTGAAGGGCATATTGAAGAAGGATCAGCCGAGTGGTTCTTGTGGAGAACAACTCCATTTGGCTCACTAACTTCACACACCATCAGGCTTCCAAGCAGCTCTCAAGGAAACTCAGTTTTCACAACTCTATGCTTAGTGCCCTTGAGTGCATTATCTAGGAATGAACCTGGTAGAGCATCTCACACAAACGAATGCTCCACATGCGGGTTTCACATGCCACCAACTCCACATTCACAGGCAACTTCAGCGCCACAGCCGTTTTCAGATAGCCCTCAATGCAAAGGCTCTAGACGCAAATATTGGTGTGAGAGCTAATTCAATCAAGGAAACACTGCATGTTGGTGAAGGGCATATTGAAGAAGGATCAGCCGAGTGGTTCTTGTGGGAGAACAACTCCATTTGGCTCACTAACTTCACACACCATCAGGCTTCCAAGCAGCTCTCAAGGAAACTCAGTTTTCACACTCTATGCTTAGTGCCCTTTGAGTACATTATCTAGGAATGAACCTGGTAGAGCATCCCACACAAACGAATGCTCCACATGCGGGTTTCACATGCCACCAACTCCACATTCACAGGCAACTTCAGCGCCACAGCCGTTTTCAGATAGCCCTCAATGCAAAGGCTCTAGACGCAAATATTGGTGTGAGAGCTAATTCAATCAAGGAAACACTGCATGTTGGTGAAGGGGCATATTGAAGAAGGATCAGCCGAGTGGTTCTTGTGGAGAACAACTCCATTTGGCTCACTAATTTCACACACACCATCAGGCTTCCAAGCAGCTCTCAAGGAAACTCAGTTTTCACACTCTATGCTTAGTGCCCTTTGAGTACATTATCTAGGAATGAACCTGGTAGAGCATCCCACACAAACGAATGCTCCACATGCGGGTTTCACATGCCACCAACTCCACATTCCAGGCAACTTCAGCGCCACAGCCGTTTTCAGATAGCCCTCAATGCAAAGGCTCTGGACTCAAATATTGGTGTGAGAGCTAATTCAATCAAGGAAACACTGCATGTTGGTGAAGGGCATATTGAAGAAGGATCAGCCGAGTGGTTCTTGTGGGAGAACAACTCCATTTGGCTCACTAACTTCACACACCATCAGGCTTCCAGGCTGCTCTCAAGGAAACTCAGGTTTCACACTCTATGCTTAGTGCCCTTTGAGTTCCTAGGACTGAAATGAGGCTTGGTGAGCATCCCACACAAACGAATGCTCCACATGCGGGTTTCACATGCCACCAACTCCACATTCACAGGCACTTCAGCGCCACAGCCGTTTTCAGATAGCCCTCAATGCAAAGGCTCTAGACGCAAATATTGGTGTGAGAGCTAATTCAATCAAGGAAACACTGCATGTTGGTGAAGGGCATATTGAAGAAGGATCAGCCGAGTGGTTCTTGTGGGAGAACAACTCCATTTGGCTCACTAACTTCACACACCATCAGGCTTCCAAGCAGCTCTCAAGGAAACTCAGTTTTCACACTCTATGCTTAGTGCCCTTTGAGTGCATTATCTAGGAATGAACTGGTAGAGCATCCCACACAAACGAATGCTCCACATGCGGGTTTCACATGCCACCAACTCCACATTCACAGGCAACTTCAGCGCCACAGCCGTTTTCAGATAGCCCTCAATGCAAAGGCTCTAGACGCAAATATTGGTGTGAGAGCTAATTCAATCAAGGAAACACTGCATGTTGGTGAAGGGCATATTGAAGAAGGATCAGCCGAGTGGTTTTTGTGCGAGAACAACTCCATTTAGCTTCCTAACTTCACACACCATCAGGCTTCCAAGCAGCTCTCAAGGAAACTCAGTTTTCACACTCTATGCTTAGTGCCCTTTGAGTGCCTAGGACAGAAATGAGGCTTGGTGAGCATCCCACACAAACGAATGCTCCACATGCAGGTTTCACATGCCACCAACTCCACATTCTCAGGCAACTTCAGCGCCACAGCCGTTTTCAGATAGCCCTCAATGCAAAGGCTCTAGACGCAAATATTGGTGTGAGAGCTAATTCAATCAAGGAAACACTGCATGTTGGTGAAGGGCATATTGAAGAAGGATCAGCCGAGTGGTTCTTGTGGGAGAACAACTCCATTTGGCTCATTAACTTCACACACCATAAGGTTTCCAAGCAGCTCTCAAGGAAACTCAGTTTTCACACTCTATGCTTAGTGCCCTTTGAGTGCATTATCTAGGAATGAACCTGGTAGAGCATCCCACACAAACGAATGCTCCACATGCGGGTTTCACATGCCACCAACTCCACATTCACAGGCACTTCAGCGCCACAGCCGTTTTCAGATAGCCCTCAATGCAAAGGCTCTAGACGCAAATATTGGTGTGAGAGCTAATTCAATCAAGGAAACACTGCATGTTGGTGAAGGGCATATTGAAGAAGGATCAGCCGAGTGGTTCTTGTGGAGAACAACTCCATTTGGCTCACTAACTTCACACACCATCAGGCTTCCAAGCAGCTCTCAAGAAACTCAGTTTTCACACTCTATGCTTAGTGCCCTTTGAGTGCATTATCTAGGAATGAACCTGGTAGAGCATCCCACACAAACGAATGCTCCACATGCGGGTTTCACATGCCACCAACTCCACATTCACAGGCAACTTCAGCGCCACAGCCGTTTTCAGATAGCCCTCAATGCAAAGGCTCTAGACGCAAATATTGGTGTGAGAGCTAATTCAATCAAGGAAACACTGCATGTTGGTGAAGGGCATATTGAAGAAGGATCAGCCGAGTGGTTTTTGTGCGAGAACAACTCCATTTAGCTTCCTAACTTCACACACCATCAAGGCTTCCAAGCAGCTCTCAAGGAAACTCAGTTTTCACACTCTATGCTTAGTGCCCTTTGAGTGCCTAGGACAGAAATGAGGCTTGGTGAGCATCCCACACAAACGAATGCTCCACATGCAGGTTTCACATGCCACCAACTCCACATTCTCAGGCAACTTCAGCGCCACAGCCGTTTTCAGATAGCCCTCAATGCAAAGGCTCTAGACGCAAATATTGGTGTGAGAGCTAATTCAATCAAGGAAACACTGCATGTTGGTGAAGGCATATTGAAGAAGGATCAGCCAAGTGGTTCTTGTGGGAGAACAACTCCATTTGGCTCACTAACGTCACACACCATCAGGCTTCCAAGCAGCTCTCAAGGAAACTCACTTTTTACACACTATGCTTAGTGCCCTTTGAGTGCATTATCTAGGAATGTACCTGGTAGAGCATCCCACACAAACGAATGCTCCACATGCGGGTTTCACATGCCACCAACTCCACATTCACAGGCAACTTCAGCGCCACAGCCGTTTTCAGATAGCCCTCAATGCAAAGGCTCTAGACGCAAATATTGGTGTGAGAGCTAATTCAATCAAGGAAACACTGCATGTTGGTGAAGGGCATATTGAAGAAGGATCAGCGGAGTGGTTCTTGTGGGAGAACAACTCCATTTGGCTCATTAACTTCACACACCATAAGGTTTCCAAGCAGCTCTCAAGGAAACTCAGTTTTCACACTCTATGCTTAGTGCCCTTTGAGTGCATTATCTAGGAATGAACCTGGTAGAGCATCGCACACAAACGAATGCTCCACATGCGGGTTTCACATGCCACCAACTCCACATTCACAGCAACTTCAGCGCCACAGCCGTTTTCAGATAGCCCTCAATGCAAAGGCTCTAGACGCAAATATTGGTGTGAGAGCTAATTCAATCAAGGAAACACTGCATGTTGGTGCAGGGCATATTGAAGAAGGATCAGCCGAGTGGTTCTTGTGGGAGAACAACTCCATTTGGCTCACTAACTTCACACACCATCAGGCTTCCAAGCAGCTCTCAAGAAACTCAGTTTTCACACTCTATGCTTAGTGCCCTTTGAGTGCATTATCTAGGAATGAACCTGGTAGAGCATCCCACACAAACGAATGCTCCACATGCGGGTTTCACATGCCACCAACTCCACATTCACAGGCAACTTCAGCGCCACAGCCGTTTTCAGATAGCCCTCAATGCAAAGGCTCTAGACGCAAATATTGGTGTGAGAGCTAATTCAATCAAGGAAACACTGCATGTTGGTGAAGGGCATATTGAAGAAGGATCAGCCGAGTGGTTCTTGTGGGAGAACAACTCCACTTGGCTCACTAACTTCACACACCATCAGGCTTCCAAGCAGCTCTCAAGCAAACTCACTTTTCACACTCTATGCTTAGTGCCCTTTGAGTGCCTAGGACTGAAATGAAGCTTGGTGAGCATCCCACACAAACGAATGCTCCACATGCGGGTTTCACATGCCACCAACTCCACATTCTCAGGCAACTTCAGCGCCACAGCCGTTTTCAGATAGCCCTCAATGCAAAGGCTCTAGACGCAAATATTGGTGTGAGAGCTAATTCAATCAAGGAAACACTGCATGTTGGTGAAGGGCATATTGAAGAAGGATCAGCGAGTGGTTTTTGTGCGAGAACAACTCCATTTGGCTTCCTAACTTTACACACCATCAGGCTTCCAAGCAGCTCTCAAGGAAACTCAGGTTGCTCACCAAGCTTATTTCCTTGTCCTAGGC
>NW_026699417.1:0-35409 GCF_030435755.1 Ochotona princeps
TGGAGAGCATCCCACATAAACGAATGCTCCACATGCGGGTTTCACATGCCACCACCTCCACATTCACAGGCAACTTCAGCGCCACAGCCGTTTTCAGATAGCCCTCAATGCAAAGGCTCTAGACGCAAATATTGGTGTGAGAGCTAATTCAATCAAGGAAACACTGCATGTTGGTGAAGGGCATATTGAAGAAGGATCAGCCGAGTGGTTCTTGTGGGAGAAACAACTCCATTTGGCTCACTAACTTCACACACCATCAGGCTTCCAAGCAGCTCTCAAGGAAACTCAGTTTTCACACTCTATGCTTAGTGCCCTTTGAGTGCATTATCTAGGAATGACCCTTTTAGAGCATCCCACACAAACGATGCTCCACATGCGGGTTTCACATGCCACCAACTCCACATTCACAGGCAACTTCAGCGCCACAGCCGTTTTCAGATAGCCCTCAATGCAAAGGCTCTAGACGCAAATATTGGTGTGAGAGCTAATTCAATCAAGGAAACACTGCATGTTGGTGAAGGGCATATTGAAGAAGGATCAGCCGAGTGGTTCTTGTGGGAGAACAACTCCATTTGGCTCACTAACTTCACACACCATCAGGCTTCCAAGCAGCTCTCAAGGAAACTCAGTTTTCACACTCTATGCTTAGTGCCCTTTGAGTGCCTAGGACTGAAATGAAGCTGGGAGAGCATCCCACATAAACAAATGCTCCACATGCGGGTTTCACATGCCACCAACTCCACATTCACAGACAACTTCAGCGCCACAGCCGTTTTCAGATAGCCCTCCATGCAAAGGTTCTAGACGCAAATATTGGTGTGAGAGCTAATTCAATCAATGAAACACTGCATGTTGGTGAAGGGCATATTGAAGAAGGATCAGCCGAGTGGTTCTTGTGGGAGAACAACCCATTTGGCTCACTAACTTCACACACCATCAGGCTTGCCAAGCAGCTCTCAAGGAAACTCAGTTTTCACACTCTATGCTTAGTGCCCTTTGAGTGCATTATCTAGGAATGAACCTGGTAGAGCATCCCACACAAACGAATGCTCCACATGCGGGTTTCACATGCCACCAACTCCACATTCACAGGCAAGTTCAGCGCCACAGCCGTTTTCAGATAGCCCTCAATGCAAAGGCTCTAGACGCAAATATTGGTGTGAGAGCTAATTCAATCAATGAAACACTGCATGTTGGTGAAGGGCATATTGAAGAAGGATCAGCCGAGTGGTTTTTGTGGGAGAACAACTCCATTTGGCACACTAACGTCACACACCATCAGGCTTCCAAGCAGCTCTCAAGGAAACTCAGCTTTCACACTCTATGCTTAGTGCCCTATGAGTGCCTAGGACTGAAATGAAGCTTGGAGAGCATCCCACACAAACGAATGCTCCACATGCGGGTTTCACATGCCACCAACTCCACATTCACAGGCAACTTCAGCGCCACAGCCGTTTTCAGATAGCCCTCAATGCAAAGGCTCTAGACGCAAATATTGGTGTGAGAGCTAATTCAATCAAGGAAACACTGCATGTTGGTGAAGGGCATATTGAAGAAGGATCAGCCGAGTGGTTCTTGTGGGAGAACAACTCCATTTGGCTCACTAACTTCACACACCATCAGGCTTCCAAGCAGCTCTCAAGGAAACTCAGTTTTCACACTCTATGCTTAGTGCCCTTTGAGTGCATTTTCTAGGAATGAACATGGTAGAGCATCCCACACGTACGAATGCTCCACTTGCGGGTTTCACATGCCACCAACTCCACATTCACAGGCAACTTCAGCGCCACAGCCGTTTTCAGATAGCCCTCAATGCAAAGGCTTTAGACGCAAATATTGGTGTGAGAGCTAATTCAATCAAGGAAACACTGCATGTTGGTGAAGGGCATATTGAAGAAGGATCAGCCGAGTGGTTCTTGTGGGAGAACAACTCCATTTGGCTCACTAACTTCACACACCATCAGGCTTCCAAGCAGCTCTCAAGGAAACTCAGTTTTCACACTCTATGCTTAGTGCCCTTTGAGTGCCTAGGACTGAAATGAAGCTGGGAGAGCATCCCACATAAACAAATGCTCCACATGTGGGTTTCACATGCCACCAACTCCACATTCACAGGCAACTTCAGCGCCACAGCCGTTTCAGATAGCCCTCAATGCAAAGGCTCTAGACGCAAATATTGGTGTGAGAGCTAATTCAATCAAGGAAACACTGCATGTTGGTGAAGGGCATATTGAAGAAGGATCAGCCGAGTGGTTCTTGTGGGAGAACAACCCCATTTGGCTCACTAACTTCACACACCATCAGGCTTCCAAGCAGCTCTCAAGGAAACTCAGTTTTCACACTCTATGCTTAGTGCCCTTTGAGTGCATTATCTAGGAATGAACCTGGTAGAGCATCCCACACAAACGAATGCTCCACATTCGGGTTTCACATGCCACCAACTCCACATTCACAGGCAACTTCAGCGCCACAGCCGTTTTCAGATAGCCCTCAATGCAAAGGTTCTAGGCGCAAATATTGGTGTGAGAGCTAATTCAATCAATGAAACACTCATGTTGGTGAAGGGCATAATGAAGAAGGATCAGCCGAGTGGTTTTTGTGGGAGAACAACTCCATTGGGCACACTAACGTCACACACCATCAGGCTTCCAAGCAGCTCTCAAGGAAACTCAGCTTTCACACTCTATGCTTAGTGCCCTATGAGTGCCTAGGACTGAAATGAACCTGGTAGAGCATCCCACACAAACGAATGCTCCACATGCGGGTTTCACATGCCACCAACTCCACATTCACAGGCAACTTCAGCGCCACAGCCGTTTTCAGATAGCCCTCAATGCAAAGGCTCTAGACGCAAATATTGGTGTGAGAGCTTATTCAATCAAGGAAACACTGCATGTTGGTGAAGGGCATATTGAAGAAGGATCAGCCGAGTGGTTCTTGTGGGAGAACAACTCCCATTTGGCTCACTAACTTCACACACCATCAGGCTTCCAAGCAGCTCTCAAGGAAACTCAGTTTTCACACTCTATGCTTAGTGCTCTTTGTATGGCTAGGACTGAAATGAACCTGGTAGAGCATCCCAAATAAACGAATGCTCCACATGCGGGTTTCACATGCCACCAACTCCACATTCACAGGCAACTTCAGCGCCACAGCCGTTTTCAGATAGCCCTCAATGCAAAGGTTCTAGGCGCAAATATTGGTGTGAGAGCTAATTCAATCAAGGAAACACTGCATGTTGGTGAAGGGCATATTGAAGAAGGATCAGCCGAGTGGTTTTTGTGGGAGAACAACTCCATTTGGCACACTAACGTCACACACCATCAGGCTTCCAAGCAGCTCTCAAGGAAACTCAGTTTTCACACTCTACGCTTAGTGCCCTTTGAGTTCCTAGGACTGAAATGAAGCTGGGAGAGCATCCCACATAAACGAATGCTCCACATGCGGGTTTCACATGCCACCAACTCCACATTCACAGGCAACTTCAGCGCCACAGCCATTTTCAGATAGCCCTCAATGCAAATCTCTAGACACAAATATTGGTGTGAGAGCTAATTCAATCAAGGAAACACTGCATGTTGGTGAAGGGCATATTGAAGAAGGATCAGCCGAGTGGTTCTTGTGGGAGAACAACTCCATTTGGCTCACTAACTTCACACACCATCAGGCTTCCAAGCAGCATTCAAGGAAACTCAGTTTTCACACTCTACGCTTAGTGCCCTTTGAGTTCCTAGGACTGAAATGAAGCTGGGAGAGCATCCCACATAAACGAATGCTCCACATGCGGGTTTCACATGCCACCAACTCCACATTCACAGGCAACTTCAGCGCCACAGTCGTCTTCAGATAGCCCTCAATGCAAAGGCTCTAGACACAAATATTGGTGTGAGAGCTAATTCAATCAAGGAAACACTGCATGTTGGTGAAGGGCATATTGAAGAAGGATCAGCCGAGTGGTTCTTGCGGGAGATCAACTCCATTTGGCTCACTAACTTCACACACCATCAGGCTTCCAAGCAGCTCTCAAGGAAACTCAGTTTTCACACTCTATGCTTAGTGCCCTTTGAGTGCATTATCTAGGAAGGAACCTGGTAGAGCATCCCACACAAACGAATGCTCCACATGCGGGTTTCACATGCCACCAACTCCACATTCACAGGCAACTTCAGCGCCACAGCCGTTTTCAGATAGCCCTCAATGCAAAGGCTCTAGACGCAAATATTGGGTGTGAGAGCTAATTCAATCAAGGAAACACTGCATGTTGGTGAAGGGCATATTGAAGAAGGATCAGCCGAGTGGTTCTTGTGGGAGAACAACTCCATTTGGCTCACTAACTTCACACACCATCAGGCTTCCAAGCAGCTCTCAAGAAACTCAGTTTTCACACTCTATGCTTAGTGCCCTTTGAGTGCATTGTCTAGGAATGAACCTGGAGTGCATCCCACATAAACGAATGCTCCACTTGCGGGTTTCACATGCCACCAACTCCACATTCACAGGCAACTTCAGCGCCACAGTCGTTTTCAGATAGCCCTCAATGCAAAGGCTCTAGACGCAAATATTGGTGTGAGAGCTAATTCAATCAAGGAAACACTGCATGTTGGTGAAGGGCATATTGAAGAAGGATCAGCCGAGTGGTTCTTGTGGGAGAACAACTACATTTGGCTCACTAACTTCACACACCATCAGGCTTCCAAGCAGCTCTCAAGGAAACTCAGTTTTCACACTCTATGCTTAGTGCCCTTTGTATGCCTAGGACTGAAATGAAGCTTGGAGAGCATCCCACATAAACGAATGCTCCACATGCGGGTTTCACATGCCACCAACTCCACATTCACAGGCAACTTCAGCGCCACAGCCGTTTTCAGATAGCCCTCAATGCAAAGGCTCTAGACGCAAATATTGGTGTGAGAGCTAATTCAATCAAGGAAACACTGCATGTTGGTGAAGGGCATATTGAAGAAGGATCACCCGAGTGGTTCTTGTGGGAGAACAACTCCATTTGGCTCACTAACTTCACACACCATCAGGCTTCCAAGCAGCTCTCAAGGAAACTCAGTTTTCACACTCTATGCTTAGTGCTCTTTGTATGGTTAGGACTGAAATGAACCTGGTAGAGCATCCCACACAAACGAATGCTCCACTTGCGGGTTTCACATGCCACCAACTCCACATTCACAGGCAACTTCAGCGCCACAGCCGTTTTCAGATAGCCCTCAATGCAAAGGCTCTAGATGCAAATATTGGTGTGAGAGCTAATTCAATCAAGGAAACACTGCATGTTGGTGAAGGGCATATTGAAGAAGGATCAGCCGAGTGGTTCTTGTGGGAGAACAACTCCATTTGGCACACTAACGTCACACACCATCAGGCTTCCAAGCAGCTCTCAAGGAAACTCAGTTTTCACACTCTATGCTTAGTGCTCTTTGTATGGCTAGGACTGAAATGAACCTGGTAGAGCATCCCACATAAACGAATGCTCCACATGCGGGTTTCACATGCCACAAACTCCACATTCACAGGCAACTTCAGCGCCACAGCCGTTTTCAGATAGCCCTCAATGCAAAGGCTCTAGACGCAAATATTGGTGTGAGAGCTAATTCAATCAAGGAAACACTGCATGTTGGTGAAGGGCATATTGAAGAAGAATCAGCCGAGTGGTTCTTGTGGGAGAACAACTCCATTTGGCTCACTAACTTCACACACCATCAGGCTTCCAAGCAGCTCTCAAGGAAACTCAGTTTTCACACTCTATGTTTAGTGCCCTTTGAGTGCATTATCTAGGAATGAACCTGGTAGAGCATCCCACACAAACGAATGCTCCACATGCGGGTTTCACATGCCACCAACTCCACATTCACAGGCAACTTCAGCGCCACAGCCGTTTTCAGATAGCCCTCAATGCAAAGGCTCTAGACGCAAATATTGGTGTGAGAGCTAATTCAATCAAGGAAACACTGCATGTTGGTGAAGGGCATATTGAAGAAGGATCAGCTGAGTGGTTCTTGTGGGTGTACAACTCCATTTGGCTCACTAACTTCACACACCATCAGGCTTCCAAGCAGCTCTCAAGGAAACTCAGTTTTCACACTCTATGTTTAGTGCCCTTTGAGTGCATTATCTAGGAAGGAACCTGGTAAGCATCCCACACAAACGAATGCTCCACATGCGGGTTTCACATGCCACCAACTCCACATTCACAGGCAACTTCAGCGCCACAGCCGTTTTCAGATAGCCCTCAATGCAAAGGCTCTAGACGCAAATATTGGTGTGAGAGCTAATTCAATCAAGGAAACACTGCATGTTGGTGAAGGGCATATTGAAGAAGGATCAGCCGAGTGGTTCTTGTGGGAGAACAACTCCATTTGGCTAACTAACTTCACACACCATCAGGCTTCCAACCAGCTCTCAAGGAAACTCAGTTTTCACACTCTACGCTTAGTGCCCTTTGAGTTCCTAGGACTGAAATGAAGCTGGGAGAGCATCCCACACAAACGAATGCTCCACATGCGGGTTTCACATGCCACCAACTCCACATTCACAGGCAACTTCAGCGCCACAGCCATTTTCTGATAGCCCTCAATGCAAAGGCTCTAGACACAAATATTGGTGTGAGAGCTAATTCAATCAAGGAAACACTGCATGTTGGTGAAGGGCATATTGAAGAAGGATCAGCCGAGTGGTTCTTGTGGGAGAACAACTCCATTTGGCTCACTAACTTCACACACCATCAGGCTTCCAAACAGCTCTCAAGGAAACTCAGTTTTCACACTCTATGTTTAGTGCCCTTTGAGTGCATTATCTAGGAATGAACCTGGTAGAGCATCCCACACAAACGAATGCTCCACATGCGGGTTTCACATGCCACCAACTCCACATTCACAGGCAACTTCAGCGCCACAGCCGTTTTCAGATAGCCCTCAAAGCAAAGGCTCTAGACGCAAATATTGGTGTGAGAGCTAATTTAATCAAAGAAACACTGCATGTTGGTGAAGGGCATATTGAAGAAGAATCAGCCGAGTGGTTCTTGTGGGAGAACAACTCCATTTGGCTCACTAACTTCACACACCATCAGGCTTCCAAGCAGCTCTCAAGGAAACTCAGTTTTCACACTCTATGCTTAGTGCCCTTTGAGTGCATTATCTAGGAATGAACACGGTAGAGCATCCCACACAAACGAATGCTCCACATGCGGGTTTCACATGCCACCAACTCCACATTCATAGGCAACTTCAGCGCCACAGCCGTTTTCAGATAGCCCTCAATGCAAAGGCTCTAGACGCAAATATTGGTGTGAGAGCTAATTCAATCAAGGAAACACTGCATGTTGGTGAAGGGGCATATTGAAGAAGGATCAGCCGAGTGGTTCTTGTGGGAGAACAACTCCATTTGGCTCACTAACTTCACACACCATCAGGCTTCCAAGCAGCTCTCAAGGAAACTCAGTTTTCACACTCTATGCTTTGTGCTCTTTGTGTGCCTAGGAATGAAATGAATCTTGGTCAGCATCCCACACAAACGAATGCTCCACATGCGGGTTTCACATGCCACCAACTCCACATTCACAGGCAACTTCAGCGCCACAGCCGTTTTCAGATAGCCCTCAATGCAAAGGCTCTAGACGCAAATATTGGTGTGAGAGCTAATTCAATCAAGGAAACACTGCATGTTGGTGAAGGGCATATTGAAGAAGGATCAGCCGAGCGGTTCTTGTGGGAGAACAACTCCATTTGGCTCACTAACTTCACACACCATCAGGCTTCCAAGCAGCTCTCAAGGAAACTCAGTTTTCACACTCTATGTTTAGTGCCCTTTGAGTGCATTATCTAGGAATGAACCTGGTAGAGCATCCCACACAAACGAATGCTCCACATGCGGGTTTCACATGCCACCAACTCCACATTCACAGGCAACTTCAGCGCCACAGCCGTTTTCAGATAGCCCTCAATGCAAAGGCTCTAGACGCAAATATTGGTGTGAGAGCTAATTCAATCAAGGAAACACTGCATGTTGGTGAAGGGCATATTGAAGAAGGATCAGCCGAGCGGTTCTTGTGGGAGAACAACTCCATTTGGCTCACTAACTTCACACACCATCAGGCTTCCAAGCAGCTCTCAAGGAAACTCAGTTTTCACACTTTATGTTTAGTGCCCTTTGAGTGCATTATCTAGGAATGAACCTGGTAGAGCATCCCACACAAACGAATGCTCCACATGCGGGTTTCACATGCCACCAACTCCACATTCACAGGCAACTTCAGCGCCACAGCCGTTTTCAGATAGCCCTCAATGCAAAGGCTCTAGACGCAAATATTGGTGTGAGAGCTAATTCAATCAAGGAAACACTGCATGTTGGTGAAGGGCATATTGAAGAAGGATCAGCAGAGCGGTTCTTGTGGGAGAACAACTCCATTTGGCTCACTAACTTCACACACCATCAGGCTTCCAAGCAGCTCTCAAGGAAACTCAGTTTTCACACTCTATGTTTAGTGCCCTTTGAGTGCATTATCTAGGAATGAACCTGGTAGACCATCCCACACAAACGAATGCTCCACATGCGGGTTTCACATGCCACCAACTCCACATTCACAGGCAACTTCAGCGCCACAGCCGTTTTCAGATAGCCCTCAATGCAAAGGCTCTAGACGCAAATATTGGTGTGAGAGCTAATTCAATCAAGGAAACACTGCATGTTGGTGAAGGGCATATTGAAGAAGGATCAGCTGAGTGGTTCTTGTGGGTGTACAACTCCATTTGGCTCACTAACTTCACACACCATCAGGCTTCCAAGCAGCTCTCAAGGAAACTCAGTTTTCACACTCTATGTTTAGTGCCCTTTGAGTGCATTATCTAGGAAGGAACCTGGTAAGCATCCCACACAAACGAATGCTCCACATGCGGGTTTCACATGCCACCAACTCCACATTCACAGGCAACTTCAGCGCCACAGCCGTTTTCAGATAGCCCTCAATGCAAAGGCTCTAGACGCAAATATTGGTGTGAGAGCTAATTCAATCAAGGAAACACTGCATGTTGGTGAAGGGCATATTGAAGAAGGATCAGCCGAGTGGTTCTTGTGGGAGAACAACTCCATTTGGCTAACTAACTTCACACACCATCAGGCTTCCAACCAGCTCTCAAGGAAACTCAGTTTTCACACTCTACGCTTAGTGCCCTTTGAGTTCCTAGGACTGAAATGAAGCTGGGAGAGCATCCCACACAAACGAATGCTCCACATGCGGGTTTCACATGCCACCAACTCCACATTCACAGGCAACTTCAGCGCCACAGCCATTTTCTGATAGCCCTCAATGCAAAGGCTCTAGACACAAATATTGGTGTGAGAGCTAATTCAATCAAGGAAACACTGCATGTTGGTGAAGGGCATATTGAAGAAGGATCAGCCGAGTGGTTCTTGTGGGAGAACAACTCCATTTGGCTCACTAACTTCACACACCATCAGGCTTCCAAACAGCTCTCAAGGAAACTCAGTTTTCACACTCTATGCTTAGTGCCCTTTGTATGGCTAGGACTGAAATGAACCTGGTAGAGCATCCCACACAAACGAATGCTCCACATGCGGGTTTCACATGCCACCAACTCCACATTCACAGGCAACTTCAGCGCCACAGCCGTTTTCAGATAGCCCTCAATGCAAAGGCTCTAGACGCAAATATTGGTGTGAGAGCTAATTCAATCAAGGAAACACTGCATGTTGGTGAAGGGCATATTGAAGAAGGATCAGCTGAGTGGTTCTTGTGGGAGAACAACTCCATTTGGCTCACTAACTTCACACACCATCAGGCTTCCAAGCAGCTCTCAAGGAAACTCAGTTTTCACACTCTATGTTTAGTGCCCTTTGAGTGCATTATCTAGGAATGAACCTGGTAGAGCATCCCACACAAACGAATGCTCCACATGCGGGTTTCACATGCCACCAACTCCACATTCACAAGCAACTTCAGCGCCACAGCCGTTTTCAGATAGCCCTCCATGCAAAGGCTCTAGACGCAAATATTGGTGTGAGAGCTAATTCAATCAAGGAAACACTGCATGTTGGTGAAGGGCATATTGAAGAAGGATCAGCCGAGTGGTTCTTGTGGGAGAACAACTCCATTTGGCTAACTAACTTCACACACCATCAGGCTTCCAACCAGCTCTCAAGGAAACTCAGTTTTCACACTCTACGCTTAGTGCCCTTTGAGTTCCTAGGACTGAAATGATGCTGGGAGAGCATCCCACATAAACGAATGCTCCACATGCGGGTTTCACATGCCACCAACTCCACATTCACAGGCAACTTCAGCGCCACAGCCATTTTCTGATAGCCCTCAATGCAAAGGCTCTAGACACAAATATTGGTGTGAGAGCTAATTCAATCAAGGAAACACTGCATGTTGGTGAAGGGCATATTGAAGAAGGATCAGCCGAGTGGTTCTTGTGGGAGAACAACTCCATTTGGCTCACTAACTTCACACACCATCAGGCTTCCAAACAGCTCTCAAGGAAACTCAGTTTTCACACTCTATGCTTAGTGCCCTTTGTATGGCTAGGACTGAAATGAACCTGGTAGAGCATCCCACACAAACGAATGCTCCACATGCGGGTTTCACATGCCACCAACTCCACATTCACAGGCAACTTCAGCGCCACAGCCGTTTTCAGATAGCCCTCAATGCAAAGGCTCTAGACGCAAATATTGGTGTGAGAGCTAATTCAATCAAGGAAACACTGCATGTTGGTGAAGGGCATATTGAAGAAGGATCAGCCGAGTGGTTCTTGTGGGAGAACAACTCCATTTGGCTCACTAACTTCACACACCATCAGGCTTCCAAGCAGCTCTCAAGGAAACTCAGTTTTCACACTCTATGCTTAGTGCCCTTTGAGTGCATTATCTAGGAATGAACCTGGTAGAGCATCCCACACAAACGAATGCTCCACATGCGGGTTTCACATGCCACCAACTCCACATTCACAGGCAACTTCAGCGCCACAGCCGTTTGCAGATAGCCCTCAATGCAAAGGCTCTAGACGCAAATATTGGTGTGAGAGCTAATTCAATCAAGGAAACACTGCATGTTGGTGAAGGGCATATTGAAGAAGGATCAGCCGAGTGGTTCTTGTGGGAGAACAACTCCATTTGGCTCACTAACTTCACACACCATCAGGCTTCCAAGCAGCTCTCAAGGAAACTCAGTTTTCACACTCTATGCTTAGTGCCCTTTGTATGGCTAGGACTGAAATGAACCTGGTAGAGCATCCCACACAAACGAATGCTCCACATGCGGGTTTCACATGCCACCAACTCCACATTCACAGGCAACTTCAGCGCCACAGCCGTTTTCAGATAGCCCTCAATGCAAAGGCTCTAGACGCAAATATTGGTGTGAGAGCTAATTCAATCAAGGAAACACTGCATGTTGGTGAAGGGCATATTGAAGAAGGATCAGCCGAGTGGTTCTTGTGGGAGAACAACTCCATTTGGCTCACTAACTTCACACACCATCAGGCTTCCAAGCAGCTCTCAAGGAAACTCAGGTTTCACACTCTATGCTTAGTGCCCTTTGTATGGCTAGGACTGAAATGAAGCTTGGTGAGCATCCCGCACAAACGAATGCTCCACATGCGGGTTTCACATGCCACCAACTCCACATTCACAGGCAACTTCAGCGCCACAGCCGTTTTCAGATAGCCCTCAATGCAAAGGCTCTAGACGCAAATATTGGTGTGAGAGCTAATTCAATCAAGGAAACACTACATGTAGGTGAAGGGCATATTGAAGAAGGATCAGCCGAGTGGTTCTTGTGGGAGAACAACTCCATTTGGCTCACTAACTTCACACACCATCAGGCTTCCAAGCAGCTCTCAAGGAAACTCAGTTTTCACACTCTATGCTTAGTGCCCTTTGAGGGCATTATCTAGGAATGAACCTGGTAGAGCATCCCACACAAATGAATGCTCCACATGCGGGTTTCACATGCCACCAACTCCACATTCACAGGCAACTTCAGCGCCACAGCCGTTTTCAGATAGCCCTCAATGCAAAGGCTCTAGACGCAAATATTGGTGTGAGAGCTAATTCAATCAAGGAAACACTGCATGTTGGTGAAGGGCATATTGAAGAAGGATCAGCCGAGTGGTTCTTGTGGGAGAACAACTCCATTTGGCTCACTAACTTCACACACCATCAGGCTTCCAAGCAGCTCTCAAGGAAACTCAGTTTTCACACTCTATGCTTAGTGCCCTTTGATTCCATTATCTAGGAATGAACCTGGTAGAGCATCCCACACAAATGAATGCTCCACATGCGGGTTTCACATGCCACCAACTCCACATTCACAGGCAACTTCAGCGCCACAGCCGTTTTCAGATAGCCCTCAATGCAAAGGCTCTAGACGCAAATATTGGTGTGAGAGCTAATTCAATCAAGGAAACACTGCATGTTGGTGAAGGGCATATTGAAGAAGGATCAGCCGAGTGGTTCTTGTGGGAGAACAACTCCATTTGGCTCACTAACTTCACACACCATCAGGCTTCCAACCAGCTCTCAAGGAAACTCAGTTTTCACACTCTATGCTTAGTGCCCTTTGAGTGCATTATCTAGGAATGATCCTGGTAGAGCATCCCACACAAATGAATGCTCCACATGCGGGTTTCACATGCCACCAACTCCACATTCACAGGCAACTTCAGCGCCACAGCCGTTTTCAGATAGCCCTCAATGCAAAGGCTCTAGACGCAAATATTGGTGTGAGAGCTAATTCAATCAAGGAAACACTGCATGTTGGTGAAGGGCATATTGAAGAAGGATCAGCCGAGTGGTTCTTGTGGGAGAACAACTCCATTTGGCTCACTAACTTCACACACCATCAGGCTTCCAAGCAGCTCTCAAGGAAACTCAGTTTTCACACTCTATGCTTTGTGCTCTTTGTGTGCCTAGGAATGAAATGAATCTTGGTCAGCATCCCACACAAACGAATGCTCCACATGCGGGTTTCAAATGCCACCAACTCCACATTCACAGGCAACTTCAGCGCCACAGCCGTTTTCAGATAGCCCTCAATGCAAAGGCTCTAGACGCAAATATTGGTGTGAGAGCTAATTCAATCAAGGAAACACTGCATGTTGGTGAAGGGCATATTGAAGAAGGATCAGCCGAGCGGTTCTTGTGGGAGAACAACTCCATTTGGCTCACTAACTTCACACACCATCAGGCTTCCAAGCAGCTCTCAAGGAAACTCAGTTTTCACACTCTATGTTTAGTGCCCTTTGAGTGCATTATCTAGGAAGGAACCTGGTAAGCATCCCACACAAACGAATGCTCCACATGCGGGTTTCACATGCCACCAACTCCACATTCACAGGCAACTTCAGCGCCACAGCCGTTTTCAGATAGCCCTCAATGCAAAGGCTCTAGACGCAAATATTGGTGTGAGAGCTAATTCAATCAAGGAAACACTGCATGTTGGTGAAGGGCATATTGAAGAAGGATCAGCCGAGTGGTTCTTGTGGGAGAACAACTCCATTTGGCTAACTAACTTCACACACCATCAGGCTTCCAACCAGCTCTCAAGGAAACTCAGTTTTCACACTCTACGCTTAGTGCCCTTTGAGTTCCTAGGACTGAAATGATGCTGGGAGAGCATCCCACATAAACGAATGCTCCACATGCGGGTTTCACATGCCACCAACTCCACATTCACAGGCAACTTCAGCGCCACAGCCATTTTCTGATAGCCCTCAATGCAAAGGCTCTAGACACAAATATTGGTGTGAGAGCTAATTCAATCAAGGAAACACTGCATGTTGGTGAAGGGCATATTGAAGAAGGATCAGCCGAGTGGTTCTTGTGGGAGAACAACTCCATTTGGCTCACTAACTTCACACACCATCAGGCTTCCAAACAGCTCTCAAGGAAACTCAGTTTTCACACTCTATGCTTAGTGCCCTTTGTATGGCTAGGACTGAAATGAACCTGGTAGAGCATCCCACACAAACGAATGCTCCACATGCGGGTTTCACATGCCACCAACTCCACATTCACAGGCAACTTCAGCGCCACAGCCGTTTTCAGATAGCCCTCAATGCAAAGGCTCTAGACGCAAATATTGGTGTGAGAGCTAATTCAATCAAGGAAACACTGCATGTTGGTGAAGGGCATATTGAAGAAGGATCAGCCGAGTGGTTCTTGTGGGAGAACAACTCCATTTGGCTCACTAACTTCACACACCATCAGGCTTCCAAGCAGCTCTCAAGGAAACTCAGTTTTCACACTCTATGCTTAGTGCCCTTTGAGTGCATTATCTAGGAATGAACCTGGTAGAGCATCCCACACAAACGAATGCTCCACATGCGGGTTTCACATGCCACCAACTCCACATTGACAGGCAACTTCAGCGCCACAGCCGTTTTCAGATAGCCCTCAATGCAAAGGCTCTAGACGCAAATATTGGTGTGAGAGCTAATTCAATCAAGGAAACACTGCATGTTGGTGAAGGGCATATTGAAGAAGGATCAGCCGAGTGGTTCTTGTGGGAGAACAACTCCATTTGGCTCACTAACTTCACACACCATCAGGCTTCCAACCAGCTCTCAAGGAAACTCAGTTTTCACACTCTACGCTTAGTGCCCTTTGAGTTCCTAGGACTGAAATGATGCTGGGAGAGCATCCCACATAAACGAATGCTCCACATGCGGGTTTCACATGCCACCAACTCCACATTCACAGGCAACTTCAGCGCCACAGCCATTTTCTGATAGCCCTCAATGCAAAGGCTCTAGACACAAATATTGGTGTGAGAGCTAATCCAATCAAGGAAACACTGCATGTTGGTGAAGGGCATATTGAAGAAGGATCAGCCGAGTGGTTCTTGTGGGAGAACAACTCCATTTGGCTCACTAACTTCACACACCATCAGGCTTCCAAGCAGCTCTCAAGGAAACTCAGTTTTCACACTCTATGCTTTGTGCTCTTTGTGTGCCTAGGAATGAAATGAATCTTGGTCAGCATCCCACACAAACGAATGCTCCACATGCGGGTTTCACATGCCACCAACTCCACATTCACAGGCAACTTCAGCGCCACAGCCGTTTTCAGATAGCCCTCAATGCAAAGGCTCTAGACGCAAATATTGGTGTGAGAGCTAATTCAATCAAGGAAACACTGCATGTTGGTGAAGGGCATATTGAAGAAGGATCAGCCGAGCGGTTCTTGTGGGGGAACAACTCCATTTGGCTCACTAACTTCACACACCATCAGGCTTCCAAGCAGCTCTCAAGGAAACTCAGTTTTCACACTCTATACTTAGTGCCCTTTGAGTGCATTATCTAGGAAGGAACCTGGTAAGCATCCCACACAAACGAATGCTCCACATGCGGGTTTCACATGCCACCAACTCCACATTCACAGGCAACTTCAGCGCCACAGCCGTTTTCAGATAGCCCTCAATGCAAAGGCTCTAGACGCAAATATTGGTGTGAGAGCTAATTCAATCAAGGAAACACTGCATGTTGGTGAAGGGCATATTGAAGAAGGATCAGCCGAGTGGTTCTTGTGGGAGAACAACTCCATTTGGCTAACTAACTTCACACACCATCAGGCTTCCAAGCAGCTCTCAAGGAAACTCAGTTTTCACACTCTACGCTTAGTGCCCTTTGAGTTCCTAGGACTGAAATGATGCTGGGAGAGCATCCCACATAAACGAATGCTCCACATGCGGGTTTCACATGCCACCAACTCCACATTCACAGGCAACTTCAGCGCCACAGCCATTTTCTGATAGCCCTCAATGCAAAGGCTCTAGACACAAATATTGGTGTGAGAGCTAATTCAATCAAGGAAACACTGCATGTTGGTGAAGGGCATATTGAAGAAGGATCAGCCGAGTGGTTCTTGTGGGAGAACAACTCCATTTGGCTCACTAACTTCACACACCATCAGGCTTCCAAACAGCTCTCAAGGAAACTCAGTTTTCACACTCTATGTTTAGTGCCCTTTGTATGGCTAGGACTGAAATGAACCTGGTAGAGCATCCCACACAAACGAATGCTCCACATGCGGGTTTCACATGCCACCAACTCCACATTCACAGGCAACTTCAGCGCCACAGCCGTTTTCAGATAGCCCTCAATGCAAAGGCTCTAGACGCAAATATTGGTGTGAGAGCTAATTCAATCAAGGAAACACTGCATGTTGGTGAAGGGCATATTGAAGAAGGATCAGCCGAGTGGTTCTTGTGGGAGAACAACTCCATTTGGCTCACTAACTTCACACACCATCAGGCTTCCAAGCAGCTCTCAAGAAACTCAGTTTTCACACTCTATGCTTAGTGCCCTTTGAGTGCATTATCTAGGAATGAACCTGGTAGAGCATCCCACACAAACGAATGCTCCACATGCGGGTTTCACATGCCACCAACTCCACATTCACAGGCAACTTCAGCGCCACAGCCGTTTTCAGATAGCCCTCAATGCAAAGGCTCTAGACGCAAATATTGGTGTGAGAGCTAATTCAATCAAGGAAACACTGCATGGTGGTGAAGGGCATATTGAAGAAGGATCAGCCGAGTGGTTCTTGTGGGAGAACAACTCCATTTGGCTCACTAACTTCACACACCATCAGGCTTCCAACCAGCTCTCAAGGAAACTCAGTTTTCACACTCTACGCTTTGTGCCCTTTGAGTTCCTAGGACTGAAATGATGCTGGGAGAGCATCCCACATAAACGAATGCTCCACATGCGGGTTTCACATGCCACCAACTCCACATTCACAGGCAACTTCAGCGCCACAGCCATTTTCTGATAGCCCTCAATGCAAAGGCTCTAGACACAAATATTGGTGTGAGAGCTAATCCAATCAAGGAAACACTGCATGTTGGTGAAGGGCATATTGAAGAAGGATCAGCCGAGTGGTTCTTGTGGGAGAACAACTCCATTTGGCTCACTAACTTCACACACCATCAGGCTTCCAAACAGCTCTCAAGGAAACTCAGTTTTCACACTCTATGCTTAGTGCCCTTTGTATGGCTAGGACTGAAATGAACCTGGTAGAGCATCCCACACAAACGAATGCCCCACATGCGGGTTTCACATGCCACCAACTCCACATTCACAGGCAACTTCAGCGCCACAACCTTTTTCAGATAGCCCTCAATGCAAAGGCTCTAGACGCAAATATTGGTGTGAGAGCTAATTCAATCAAGGAAACACTGCATGTTGGTGAAGGGCATATTGAAGAAGGATCAGCCGAGTGGTTCTTGTGGGAGAACAACTCCATTTGGCTCACTAACTTCACACACCATCAGGCTTCCAAGCAGCTCTCAAGGAAACTCAGTTTTCACACTCTATGCTTAGTGCCCTTTGAGTGCATTATCTAGGAATGAACCTGGTAGAGCATCCCACACAAACGAATGCTCCACATGCGGGTTTCACATGCCACCAACTCCACATTCACAGGCAACTTCAGCGCCACAGCCGTTTTCAGATAGCCCTCAATGCAAAGGCTCTAGACGCAAATATTGGTGTGAGAGCTAATTCAATCAAGGAAACACTGCATGTTGGTGAAGGGCATATTGAAGAAGGATCAGCCGAGTGGTTCTTGTGGGAGAACAACTCCATTTGGCTCACTAACTTCACACACCATCAGGCTTCCAAGCAGCTCTCAAGGAAACTCAGTTTTCACACTCTATGCTTAGTGCCCTTTGTATGGCTAGGACTGAAATGAACCTGGTAGAGCATCCCACACAAACGAATGCTCCACATGCGGGTTTCACATGCCACCAACTCCACATTCACAGGCAACTTCAGCGCCACAGCCGTTTTCAGATAGCCCTCAATGCAAAGGCTCTAGACGCAAATATTGGTGTGAGAGCTAATTCAATCAAGGAAACACTGCATGTTGGTGAAGGGCATATTGAAGAAGGATCAGCCGAGTGGTTCTTGTAGGAGAACAACTCCATTTGGCTCACTAACTTCACACACCATCAGGCTTCCAAGCAGCTCTCAAGGAAACTCAGTTTTCACACTCTATGCTTAGTGCCCCTTTGTATGGCTAGGACTGAAATGAAGCTTGGTGAGCATCCCACACAAACGAATGCTCCACATGCGGGTTTCACATGCCACCAACTCCACATTGACAGGCAACTTCAGCGCCACAGCCGTTTTCAGATAGCCCTCAATGCAAAGGCTCTAGACGCAAATATTGGTGTGAGAGCTAATTCAATCAAGGAAACACTACATGTTGGTGAAGGGCATATTGAAGAAGGATCAGCAAGTGGTTCTTGTGGGAGAACAACTCCATTTGGCTCACTAACTTCACACACCATCAGGCTTCCAAGCAGCTCTCAAGGAAACTCAGTTTTCACACTCTATGCTTAGTGAACTTTGAGTGCATTATCTAGGAATGAACCTGGTAGAGCATCCCACACAATCGAATGCTCCACATGCGGGTTTCACATGCCACCAACTCCACATTCACAGGCAACTTCAGTTCCTCCGCCGTTTTCAGATAGCCCTCAATGCAAAGGCTCTAGACGCAAATATTGGTGTGAGAGCTAATTCAATCAAGGAAACACTGCATGGTGGTGAAGGGCATATTGAAGAAGGATCAGCCGAGTGGTTCTTGTGGGAGAACAACTCCATTTGGCTCAATAACTTCACACACCATCAGGCTTCCAAGCAGCTCTCAAGGAAACTCAGTTTTCACACTCTATGCTTAGTGCCCTTTGATTCCATTATCTAGGAATGAACCTGGTAGAGCATCCCACACAAATGAATGCTCCACATGCGGGTTTCACATGCCACCAACTCCACATTCACAGGCAACTTCAGCGCCACAGCCGTTTTCAGATAGCCCTCAATGCAAAGGCTCTAGACGCAAATATTGGTGTGAGAGCTAATTCAATCAAGGAAACACTGCATGTTGGTGAAGGGCATATTGAAGAAGGATCAGCCGAGTGGTTCTTGTGGAGAACAACTCCATTTGGCTCACTAACTTCACACACCATCAGGCTTCCAAGCAGCTCTCAAGGAAACTCAGTTTTTACACTCTATGCTTAGTGCCCTTTGAGTGCATTATCTAGGAATGATCCTGGTAGAGCATCCCACACAAATGAATGCTCCACATGCGGGTTTCACATGCCACCAACTCCACATTCACAGGCAACTTCAGCGCCACAGCCGTTTTCAGATAGCCCTCAATGCAAAGGCTCTAGACGCAAATATTGGTGTGAGAGCTAATTCAATCAAGGAAACACTGCATGTTGGTGAAGGGCATATTGAAGAAGGATCAGCCGAGCGGTTCTTGTGGGAGAACAACTCCATTTGGCTCACTAACTTCACACACCATCAGGCTTCCAAGCAGCTCTCAAGGAAACTCAGTTTTCACACTCTATGTTTAGTGCCCTTTGAGTGCATTATCTAGGAAGGAACCTGGTAAGCATCCCACACAAACGAATGCTCCACATGCGGGTTTCACATGCCACCAACTCCACATTCACAGGCAACTTCAGCGCCACAGCCGTTTTCAGATAGCCCTCAATGCAAAGGCTCTAGACGCAAATATTGGTGTGAGAGCTAATTCAATCAAGGAAACACTGCATGTTGGTGAAGGGCATATTGAAGAAGGATCAGCCGAGTGGTTCTTGTGGGAGAACAACTCCATTTGGCTAACTAACTTCACACACCATCAGGCTTCCAACCAGCTCTCAAGGAAACTCAGTTTTCACACTCTACGCTTAGTGCCCTTTGAGTTCCTAGGACTGAAATGATGCTGGGAGAGCATCCCACATAAACGAATGCTCCACATGCGGGTTTCACATGCCACCAACTCCACATTCACAGGCAACTTCAGCGCCACAGCCATTTTCTGATAGCCCTCAATGCAAAGGCTCTAGACACAAATATTGGTGTGAGAGCTAATTCAATCAAGGAAACACTGCATGTTGGTGAAGGGCATATTGAAGAAGGATCAGCCGAGTGGTTCTTGTGGGAGAACAACTCCATTTGGCTCACTAACTTCACACACCATCAGGCTTCCAAACAGCTCTCAAGGAAACTCAGTTTTCACACTCTATGCTTAGTGCCCTTTGTATGGCTAGGACTGAAATGAACCTGGTAGAGCATCCCACACAAACGAATGCTCCACATGCGGGTTTCACATGCCACCAACTCCACATTCACAGGCAACTTCAGCGCCACAGCCGTTTTCAGATAGCCCTCAATGCAAAGGCTCTAGACGCAAATATTGGTGTGAGAGCTAATTCAATCAAGGAAACACTGCATGTTGGTGAAGGGCATATTGAAGAAGGATCAGCCGAGTGGTTCTTGTGGGAGAACAACTCCATTTGGCTCACTAACTTCACACACCATCAGGCTTCCAAGCAGCTCTCAAGGAAACTCAGTTTTCACACTCTATGCTTAGTGCCCTTTGAGTGCATTATCTAGGAATGAACCTGGTAGAGCATCCCACACAAACGAATGCTCCACATGCGGGTTTCACATGCCACCAACTCCACATTGACAGGCAACTTCAGCGCCACAGCCGTTTTCAGATAGCCCTCAATGCAAAGGCTCTAGACGCAAATATTGGTGTGAGAGCTAATTCAATCAAGGAAACACTGCATGTTGGTGAAGGGCATATTGAAGAAGGATCAGCCGAGTGGTTCTTGTGGGAGAACAACTCCATTTGGCTCACTAACTTCACACACCATCAGGCTTCCAACCAGCTCTCAAGGAAACTCAGTTTTCACACTCTACGCTTAGTGCCCTTTGAGTTCCTAGGACTGAAATGATGCTGGGAGAGCATCCCACATAAACGAATGCTCCACATGCGGGTTTCACATGCCACCAACTCCACATTCACAGGCAACTTCAGCGCCACAGCCATTTTCTGATAGCCCTCAATGCAAAGGCTCTAGACACAAATATTGGTGTGAGAGCTAATCCAATCAAGGAAACACTGCATGTTGGTGAAGGGCATATTGAAGAAGGATCAGCCGAGTGGTTCTTGTGGGAGAACAACTCCATTTGGCTCACTAACTTCACACACCATCAGGCTTCCAAGCAGCTCTCAAGGAAACTCAGTTTTCACACTCTATGCTTTGTGCTCTTTGTGTGCCTAGGAATGAAATGAATCTTGGTCAGCATCCCACACAAACGAATGCTCCACATGCGGGTTTCACATGCCACCAACTCCACATTCACAGGCAACTTCAGCGCCACAGCCGTTTTCAGATAGCCCTCAATGCAAAGGCTCTAGACGCAAATATTGGTGTGAGAGCTAATTCAATCAAGGAAACACTGCATGTTGGTGAAGGGCATATTGAAGAAGGATCAGCCGAGCGGTTCTTGTGGGAGAACAACTCCATTTGGCTCACTAACTTCACACACCATCAGGCTTCCAAGCAGCTCTCAAGGAAACTCAGTTTTCACACTCTATGTTTAGTGCCCTTTGAGTGCATTATCTAGGAAGGAACCTGGTAAGCATCCCACACAAACGAATGCTCCACATGCGGGTTTCACATGCCACCAACTCCACATTCACAGGCAACTTCAGCGCCACAGCCGTTTTCAGATAGCCCTCAATGCAAAGGCTCTAGACGCAAATATTGGTGTGAGAGCTAATTCAATCAAGGAAACACTGCATGTTGGTGAAGGGCATATTGAAGAAGGATCAGCCGAGTGGTTCTTGTGGGAGAACAACTCCATTTGGCTAACTAACTTCACACACCATCAGGCTTCCAAGCAGCTCTCAAGGAAACTCAGTTTTCACACTCTACGCTTAGTGCCCTTTGAGTTCCTAGGACTGAAATGATGCTGGGAGAGCATCCCACATAAACGAATGCTCCACATGCGGGTTTCACATGCCACCAACTCCACATTCACAGGCAACTTCAGCGCCACAGCCATTTTCTGATAGCCCTCAATGCAAAGGCTCTAGACACAAATATTGGTGTGAGAGCTAATTCAATCAAGGAAACACTGCATGTTGGTGAAGGGCATATTGAAGAAGGATCAGCCGAGTGGTTCTTGTGGGAGAACAACTCCATTTGGCTCACTAACTTCACACACCATCAGGCTTCCAAACAGCTCTCAAGGAAACTCAGTTTTCACACTCTATGTTTAGTGCCCTTTGTATGGCTAGGACTGAAATGAACCTGGTAGAGCATCCCACACAAACGAATGCTCCACATGCGGGTTTCACATGCCACCAACTCCACATTCACAGGCAACTTCAGCGCCACAGCCGTTTTCAGATAGCCCTCAATGCAAAGGCTCTAGACGCAAATATTGGTGTGAGAGCTAATTCAATCAAGGAAACACTGCATGTTGGTGAAGGGCATATTGAAGAAGGATCAGCCGAGTGGTTCTTGTGGGAGAACAACTCCAATTGGCTCACTAACTTCACACACCATCAGGCTTCCAAGCAGCTCTCAAGGAAACTCAGTTTTCACACTCTATGCTTAGTGCCCTTTGAGTGCATTATCTAGGAATGAACCTGGTAGAGCATCCCACACAATCGAATGCTCCACATGCGGGTTTCACATGCCACCAACTCCACATTCACAGGCAACTTCAGCGCCACAGCCGTTTTCAGATAGCCCTCAATGCAAAGGCTCTAGACGCAAATATTGGTGTGAGAGCTAATTCAATCAAGGAAACACTGCATGGTGGTGAAGGGCATATTGAAGAAGGATCAGCCGAGTGGTTCTTGTGGGAGAACAACTCCATTTGGCTCACTAACTTCACACACCATCAGGCTTCCAAGCAGCTCTCAAGGAAACTCAGTTTTCACACTCTACGCTTAGTGCCCTTTGAGTTCCTAGGACTGAAATGATGCTGGGAGAGCATCCCACATAAACGAATGCTCCACATGCGGGTTTCACATGCCACCAACTCCACATTCACAGGCAACTTCAGCGCCACAGCCATTTTCTGATAGCCCTCAATGCAAAGGCTCTAGACACAAATATTGGTGTGAGAGCTAATCCAATCAAGGAAACACTGCATGTTGGTGAAGGGCATATTGAAGAAGGATCAGCCGAGTGGTTCTTGTGGGAGAACAACTCCATTTGGCTCACTAACTTCACACACCATCAGGCTTCCAAACAGCTCTCAAGGAAACTCAGTTTTCACACTCTATGCTTAGTGCCCTTTGTATGGCTAGGACTGAAATGAACCTGGTAGAGCATCCCACACAAACGAATGCCCCACATGCGGGTTTCACATGCCACCAACTCCACATTCACAGGCAACTTCAGCGCCACAACCTTTTTCAGATAGCCCTCAATGCAAAGGCTCTAGACGCAAATATTGGTGTGAGAGCTAATTCAATCAAGGAAACACTGCATGTTGGTGAAGGGCATATTGAAGAAGGATCAGCCGAGTGGTTCTTGTGGGAGAACAACTCCATTTGGCTCACTAACTTCACACACCATCAGGCTTCCAAGCAGCTCTCAAGGAAACTCAGTTTTCACACTCTATGCTTAGTGCCCTTTGAGTGCATTATCTAGGAATGAACCTGGTAGAGCATCCCACACAAACGAATGCTCCACATGCGGGTTTCACATGCCACCAACTCCACATTCACTGGCAACTTCAGCGCCACAGCCGTTTTCAGATAGCCCTCAATGCAAAGGCTCTAGACGCAAATATTGGTGTGAGAGCTAATTCAATCAAGGAAACACTGCATGTTGGTGAAGGGCATATTGAAGAAGGATCAGCCGAGTGGTTCTTGTGGGAGAACAACTCCATTTGGCTCACTAACTTCACACACCATCAGGCTTCCAAGCAGCTCTCAAGGAAACTCAGTTTTCACACTCTATGCTTAGTGCCCTTTGTATGGCTAGGACTGAAATGAACCTGGTAGAGCATCCCACACAAACGAATGCTCCACATGCGGGTTTCACATGCCACCAACTCCACATTCACAGGCAACTTCAGCGCCACAGCCGTTTTCAGATAGCCCTCAATGCAAAGGCTCTAGACGCAAATATTGGTGTGAGAGCTAATTCAATCAAGGAAACACTGCATGTTGGTGAAGGGCATATTGAAGAAGGATCAGCCGAGTGGTTCTTGTAGGAGAACAACTCCATTTGGCTCACTAACTTCACACACCATCAGGCTTCCAAGCAGCTCTCAAGGAAACTCAGTTTTCACACTCTATGCTTAGTGCCCTTTGTATGGCTAGGACTGAAATGAAGCTTGGTGAGCATCCCACACAAACGAATGCTCCACATGCGGGTTTCACATGCCACCAACTCCACATTGACAGGCAACTTCAGCGCCACAGCCGTTTTCAGATAGCCCTCAATGCAAAGGCTCTAGACGCAAATATTGGTGTGAGAGCTAATTCAATCAAGGAAACACTACATGTTGGTGAAGGGCATATTGAAGAAGGATCAGCCGAGTGGTTCTTGTGGGAGAACAACTCCATTTGGCTCACTAACTTCACACACCATCAGGCTTCCAAGCAGCTCTCAAGGAAACTCAGTTTTCACACTCTATGCTTAGTGAACTTTGAGTGCATTATCTAGGAATGAACCTGGTAGAGCATCCCACACAATCGAATGCTCCACATGCGGGTTTCACATGCCACCAACTCCACATTCACAGGCAACTTCAGTTCCTCCGCCGTTTTCAGATAGCCCTCAATGCAAAGGCTCTAGACGCAAATATTGGTGTGAGAGCTAATTCAATCAAGGAAACACTGCATGTTGGTGAAGGGCATATTGAAGAAGGATCAGCCGAGTGGTTCTTGTGGGAGAACAACTCCATTTGGCTCAATAACTTCACACACCATCAGGCTTCCAAGCAGCTCTCAAGGAAACTCAGTTTTCACACTCTATGCTTAGTGCCCTTTGATTCCATTATCTAGGAATGAACCTGGTAGAGCATCCCACACAAATGAATGCTCCACATGCGGGTTTCACATGCCACCAACTCCACATTCACAGGCAACTTCAGCGCCACAGCCGTTTTCAGATAGCCCTCAATGCAAAGGCTCTAGACGCAAATATTGGTGTGAGAGCTAATTCAATCAAGGAAACACTGCATGTTGGTGAAGGGCATATTGAAGAAGGATCAGCCGAGTGGTTCTTGTGGGAGAACAACTCCATTTGGCTCACTAACTTCACACACCATCAGGCTTCCAAGCAGCTCTCAAGGAAACTCAGTTTTTACACTCTATGCTTAGTGCCCTTTGAGTGCATTATCTAGGAATGATCCTGGTAGAGCATCCCACACAAATGAATGCTCCACATGCGGGTTTCACATGCCACCAACTCCACATTCACAGGCAACTTCAGCGCCACAGCCGTTTTCAGATAGCCCTCAATGCAAAGGCTCTAGACGCAAATATTGGTGTGAGAGCTAATTCAATCAAGGAAACACTGCATGTTGGTGAAGGGCATATTGAAGAAGGATCAGCCGAGTGGTTCTTGTGGGAGAACAACTCCATTTGGCTCACTAACTTCACACACCATCAGGCTTCCAAGCAGCTCTCAAGGAAACTCAGTTTTTACACTCTATGCTTAGTGCCCTTTGAGTGCATTATCTAGGAATGATCCTGGTAGAGCATCCCACACAAATGAATGCTCCACATGCGGGTTTCACATGCCACCAACTCCACATTCACAGGCAACTTCAGCGCCACAGCCGTTTTCAGATAGCCCTCAATGCAAAGGCTCTAGACGCAAATATTGGTGTGAGAGCTAATTCAATCAAGGAAACACTGCATGTTGGTGAAGGGCATATTGAAGAAGGATCAGCCGAGTGGTTCTTGTGGGAGAACAACTCCATTTGGCTCACTAACTTCACACACCATCAGGCTTCCAAGCAGCTCTCAAGGAAACTCAGTTTTTACACTCTATGCTTAGTGCCCTTTGAGTGCATTATCTAGGAATGAACCTGGTAGAGCATCCCACACAAACGAATGCTCCACATGCGGGTTTCACATGCCACCAACTCCACATTCACAGGCAACTTCAGCGCCACAGCCGTTTTCAGATAGCCCTCAATGCAAAGGCTCTAGACGCAAATATTGGTGTGAGAGCTAATTCAATCAAGGAAACACTGCATGTTGGTGAAGGGCATATTGAAGAAGGATCAGCCGAGTGGTTCTTGTGGGAGAACAACTCCATTTGGCTCACTAACTTCACACACCATCAGGCTTCCAAGCAGCTCTCAAGGAAACTCAGTTTTCACACTCTATGCTTAGTGCCCTTTGTATGGCTAGGACTGAAATGGACCTGGTAGAGCATCCCACACAAACGAATGCTCCACATGCGGGTTTCACATGCCACCAACTCCACATTCACAGGCAACTTCAGCGCCACAGCCGTTTTCAGATAGCCCTCAATGCAAAGGCTCTAGACGCAAATATTGGTGTGAGAGCTAATTCAATCAAGGAAACACTGCATGTTGGTGAAGGGCATATTGAAGAAGGATCAGCCGAGTGGTTCTTGTGGGAGAACAACTCCATTTGGCTAACTAACTTCACACACCATCAGGCTTCCAAGCAGCTCTCAAGGAAACTCAGGTTTCACACTCTATGCTTAGTGCCCTTTGAGTGCATTATCTAGGAAGAACCTGGTAGAGCATCCCACACAAACGAATGCTCCACATGCGGGTTTCACATGCCACCAACTCCACATTCACAGGCAACTTCAGCGCCACAGCCGTTTTCAGATAGCCCTCAATGCAAAGGCTCTAGACGCAAATATTGGTGTGAGAGCTAATTCAATCAAGGAAACACTGCATGGTGGTGAAGGGCATATTGAAGAAGGATCAGCCGAGTGGTTCTTGTGGGAGAACAACTCCATTTGGCTCACTAACTTCACACACCATCAGGCTTCCAAGCAGCTCTCAAGGAAACTCAGTTTTTACACTCTATGCTTAGTGCCCTTTGAGTGCATTATCTAGGAATGAACCTGGTAGAGCATCCCACACTTACGAATGCTCCACATGCGGGTTTCACATGCCACCAACTCCACATTCACAGGCAACTTCAGCGCCACAGCCGTTTTCAGATAGCCCTCAATGCAAAGGCTCTAGACGCAAATATTGGTGTGAGAGCTAATTCAATCAAGGAAACACTGCATGTTGGTGAAGGGCATATTGAAGAAGGATCAGCAGAGTGGTTCTTGTGGGAGAACAACTCCATTTGGCTCACTAACTTCACACACCATCAGGCTTCCAAGCAGCTCTCAAGGAAACTCAGTTTTCACACTCTATGCTTAGTGCCCTTTGAGTGCATTATCTAGGAATGAACCTGGTAGAGCATCCCACACAAACGAATGCTCCACATGCGGGTTTCACATGCCACCAACTCCACATTCACAGGCAACTTCAGCGCCACAGCCGTTTTCAGATAGCCCTCAATGCAAAGGCTCTAGACGCAAATATTGGAGTGAGAGCTAATTCAATCAAGGAAACACTACATGTTGGTGAAGGGCATATTGAAGAAGGATCAGCCGAGTGGTTCTTGTGGGAGAACAACTCCATTTGGCTCACTAACTTCACACACCATCAGGCTTCCAAGCAGCTCTCAAGGAAACTCAGTTTTCACACTCTATGCTTAGTGACCTTTGAGTGCATTATCTAGGAATGAACCTGGTAGAGCATCCCACACAAATGAATGCTCCACATGCGGGTTTCACATGCCACCAACTCCACATTCACAGGCAACTTCAGCGCCACAGCCGTTTTCAGATAGCCCTCAATGCAAAGGCTCTAGACGCAAATATTGGTGTGAGAGCTAATTCAATCAAGGAAACACTGCATGTTGGTGAAGGGCATATTGAAGAAGGATCAGCCGAGTGGTTCTTGTGGGAGAACAACTCCATTTGGCTCACTAACTTCACACACCATCAGGCTTCCAAGCAGCTCTCAAGGAAACTCAGTTTTCACACTCTATGCTTAGTGAACTTTGAGTGCATTATCTAGGAATGAACCTGGTAGAGCATCCCACACAAACGAATGCTCCACATGCGGGTTTCACATGCCACCAACTCCACATTCACAGGCAACTTCAGTTCCTCCGCCGTTTTCAGATAGCCCTCAATGCAAAGGCTCTAGACGCAAATATTGGTGTGAGAGCTAATTCAATCAAGGAAACACTGCATGTTGGTGAAGGGCATATTGAAGAAGGATCAGCCGAGTGGTTCTTGTGGGAGAACAACTCCATTTGGCTCACTAACTTCACACACCATCAGGCTTCCAAGCAGCTCTCAAGGAAACTCAGTTTTTACACTCTATGCTTAGTGCCCTTTGAGTGCATTATCTAGGAATGAACATGGTAGAGCATCCCACATAAACGAATGCTCCACTTGCGGGTTTCACATGCCACCAACTCCACATTCACAGGCAACTTCAGCGCCACAGCCGTTTTCAGATAGCCCTCAAAGCAAAGGGCTCTAGACGCAAATATTGGTGTGAGAGCTAATTCAATCAAGGAAACACTGCATGTTGGTGAAGGGCATATTGAAGAAGGATCAGCCGAGTGGTTCTTGTGGGAGAACAACTCCATTTGGCTCACTAACTTCACACACCATCAGGCTTCCAAGCAGCTCTCAAGGAAACTCAGTTTTCACACTCTATGCTTAGTGCCCTTTGAGTGCATTATCTAGGAATGAACCTGGTGAGCATCCCACACAAACGCATGCTCCACATGCGGGTTTCACATGCCACCAACTCCACATTCACAGGCAACTTCAGCGCCACAGCCGTTTTCAGATAGCCCTCAATGCAAAGGCTCTAGACGCAAATATTGGTGTGAGAGCTAATTCAATCAAGGAAACACTGCATGTTGGTGAAGGGCATATTGAAGAAGGATCAGCCGAGTGGTTCTTGTGGGAGAACAACTCCATTTGGCTCACTAACTTCACACACCATCAGGCTTCAAGCAGCTCTCAAGGAAACTCAGTTTTCACACTCTATGCTTAGTGCCCTTTGAGTGCATTATCTAGGAATGAACCTGGTAGAGCATCCCACATAAACGAATGCTCCACATGCGGGTTTCACATGCCACCAACTCCACATTCACAGGCAACTTCAGCGCCACAGCCGTTTTCAGATAGCCCTCAATGCAAAGGCTCTAGACGCAAATATTGGTGTGAGAGCTAATTCAATCAAGGAAATACTGCATGGTGGTGAAGGGCATATTGAAGAAGGATCAGCCGAGTGGTTCTTGTGGGAGAACAACTCCATTTGGCTCACTAACTTCACACACCATCAGGCTTCCAAGCAGCTCTCAAGAAAACTCAGTTTTCACACTCTATGCTTAGTGCCCTTTGTATGGCTAGGACTGAAATGAACCTGGTAGAGCATCCCACACAAACGAATGCTCCACATGCGGGTTTCACATGCCACCAACTCCACATTCACAGGCAACTTCAGCGCCACAGCCGTTTTCAGATAGCCCTCAATGCAAAGGCTCTAGACGCAAATATTGGTGTGAGAGCTAATTCAATCAAGGAAACACTACATGTTGGTGAAGGGCATATTGAAGAAGGATCAGCCGAGTGGTTCTTGTGGGAGAACAACTCCATTTGCTCACTAACTTCACACACCATCAGGCTTCCAAGCAGCTCTCAAGGAAACTCAGTTTTCACACTCTATGCTTAGTGCCCTTTGAGTGCATTATCTAGGAATGAACATGGTAGAGCATCCCACACAAATGAATGCTCCACATGCGGGTTTCACATGCCACCAACTCCACATTCACAGGCAACTTCAGCGCCACAGCCGTTTTCAGATAGCCCTCAATGCAAAGGCTCTAGACGCAAATATTGGTGTGAGAGCTAATTCAATCAAGGAAACACTGCATGTTGGTGAAGGGCATATTGAAGAAGGATCAGCCGAGTGGTTCTTGTGGGAGAACAACTCCATTTGGCTCACTAACTTCACACACCATCAGGCTTCCAAGCAGGCTCTCAAGGAAACTCATTTTTCACACTCTATGCTTAGTGCCCTTTGAGTGCATTATCTAGGAATGGAACATGGTAGAGCATCCCACATAAACGAATGCTCCACATGCGGGTTTCACATGCCACCAACTCCACATTCACAGGCAACTTCAGTTCCTCCGCCGTTTTCAGATAGCCCTCAATGCAAAGGCTCTAGACGCAAATATTGGTGTGAGAGCTAATTCAATCAAGGAAACACTGCATGTTGGTGAAGGGCATATTGAAGAAGGATCAGCCGAGTGGTTCTTGTGGGAGAACAACTCCATTTGGCTCACTAACTTCACACACCATCAGGCTTCCAAGCAGCTCTCAAGGAAACTCAGTTTTCACACTCTATGCTTAGTGCCCTTTGAGTGCATTATCTAGGAATGAACCTGGTAGAGCATCCCACACAAACGAATGCTCCACATGCGGGTTTCACATGCCACCAACTCCACATTCACAGGCAACTTCAGCGCCACAGCCGTTTTCAGATAGCCCTCAATGCAAAGGCTCTAGACGCAAATATTGGAGTGAGAGCTAATTCAATCAAGGAAACACTACATGTTGGTGAAGGGCATATGAAGAAGGATCAGCCGAGTGGTTCTTGTGGGAGAACAACTCCATTTGGCTCACTAACTTCACACACCATCAGGCTTCCAAGCAGCTCTCAAGGAAACTCAGTTTTCACACTCTATGCTTAGTGCCCTTTGAGTGCATTATCTAGGAATGAACCTGGTAGAGCATCCCACACAAATGAATGCTCCACATGCGGGTTTCACATGCCACCAACTCCACATTCACAGGCAACTTCAGCGCCACAGCCGTTTTCAGATAGCCCTCATGCAAGCTCTAGACGCAAATATTGGTGTGAGAGCTAATTCAATCAAGGAAACACTGCATGTTGGTGAAGGGCATATTGAAGAAGGATCAGCCGAGTGGTTCTTGTGGGAGAACAACTCCATTTGGCTCACTAACTTCACACACCATCAGGCTTCCAAGCAGCTCTCAAGGAAACTCAGTTTTTACACTCTATGCTTAGTGCCCTTTGAGTGCATTATCTAGGAATGAACATGGTAGAGCATCCCACATAAACGAATGCTCCACTTGCGGGTTTCACATGCCACCAACTCCACATTCACAGGCAACTTCAGCGCCACAGCCGTTTTCAGATAGCCCTCAATGCAAAGGCTCCAGACGCAAATATTGGTGTGAGAGCTAATTCAATCAAGGGAACACTGCATGTTGGTGAAGGGCATATTGAAGAAGGATCAGCCGAGTGGTTCTTGTGGGAGAACAACTCCATTTGGCTCACTAACTTCACACACCATCAGGCTTCCAAGCAGCTCTCAAGGAAACTCAGTTTTCACACTCTATGCTTAGTGCCCTTTGAGTGCATTATCTAGGAATGAACCTGGTAGAGCATCCCACATAAACGAATGCTCCACATGCGGGTTTCACATGCCACCAACTCCACATTCACAGGCAACTTCAGCGCCACAGCCGTTTCAGATAGCCCTCAATGCAAAGGCTCTAGACGCAAATATTGGTGTGAGAGCTAATTCAATCAAGGAAACACTGCATGGTGGTGAAGGGCATATTGAAGAAGGATCAGCCGAGTGGTTCTTGTGGGAGAACAACTCCATTTGGCTCACTAACTTCACACACCATCAGGCTTCCAAGCAGCTCTCAAGGAAACTCAGTTTTCACACTCTATGCTTAGTGCCCTTTGTATGGCTAGGACTGAAATGAACCTGGTAGAGCATCCCACACAAACGAATGCTCCACATGCGGGTTTCACATGCCACCAACTCCACATTCACAGGCAACTTCAGCGCCACAGCCGTTTTCAGATAGCCCTCAATGCAAAGGCTCTAGACGCAAATATTGGTGTGAGAGCTAATTCAATCAAGGAAACACTACATGTTGGTGAAGGGCATATTGAAGAAGGATCAGCCGAGTGGTTCTTGTGGGAGAACAACTCCATTTGGCTCACTAACTTCACACACCATCAGGCTTCCAAGCAGCTCTCAAGGAAACTCAGTTTTCACACTCTATGCTTAGTGCCCTTTGAGTGCATTATCTAGGAATGAACATGGTAGAGCATCCCACACAAACGAATGCTCCACATGCGGGTTTCACATGCCACCAACTCCACATTCACAGGCAACTTCAGCGCCACAGCCGTTTTCAGATAGCCCTCAATGCAAAGGCTCTAGACGCAAATATTGGTGTGAGAGCTAATTCAATCAAGGAAACACTGCATGTTGGTGAAGGGCATATTGAAGAAGGATCAGCCGAGTGGTTCTTGTGGGAGAACAACTCCATTTGGCTCACTAACTTCACACACCATCAGGCTTCCAAGCAGCTCTCAAGGAAACTCAGTTTTCACACTCTATGCTTAGTGCCCTTTGAGTGCATTATCTAGGAATGAACCTGGTAGAGCATCCCACATAAACGAATGCTCCACATGCGGGTTTCACATGCCACCAACTCCACATGTCACAGGCAACTTCAGCGCCACAGCCGTTTTCAGATAGCCCTCAATGCAAAGGCTCTAGACGCAAATATTGGTGTGAGAGCTAATTCAATCAAGGAAACACTGCATGTTGGTGAAGGGCATATTGAAGAAGGATCAGCCGAGTGGTTCTTGTGGGAGAACAACTCCATTTGGCTCACTAACTTCACACACCATCAGGCTTCCAAGCAGCTCTCAAGGAAACTCAGTTTTCACACTCTATGCTTAGTGCCCTTTGTATGGCTAGGATCTGAATGAACCTGGTAGAGCATCCCACACAAACGAATGCTCCACATGGCGGTTTCACATGCCACCAACTCCACATTCACAGGCAACTTCAGCGCCACAGCCGTTTTCAGATAGCCCTCAATGCAAAGGCTCTAGACGCAAATATTGGGTGTGAGAGCTAATTCAATCAAGGAAACACTGCATGTTGGTGAAGGGCATATTGAAGAAGGATCAGCCGAGTGGTTCTTGTGGGAGAACAACTCCATTTGGCTCAATAACTTCACACACCATCAGGCTTCCAAGCAGCTCTCAAGGAAACTCAGTTTTCACACTCTATGCTTAGTGCCCTTTGATTCCATTATCTAGGAATGAACCTGGTAGAGCATCCCACACAAATGAATGCTCCACATGCGGGTTTCACATGCCACCAACTCCACATTCACAGGCAACTTCAGCGCCAAAGCCGTTTTCAGATAGCCCTCAATGCAAAGGCTCTAGACGCAAATATTGGTGTGAGAGCTAATTCAATCAAGGAAACACTGCATGTTGGTGAAGGGCATATTGAAGAAGGATCAGCCGAGTGGTTCTTGTGGGAGAACAACTCCATTTGGCTAACTAACTTCACACACCATCAGGCTTCCAAGCAGCTCTCAAGGAAACTCAGTTTTCACACTCTATGCTTAGTGCCCTTTGAGTGCATTATCTAGGAATGATCCTGGTAGAGCATCCCACACAAATGAATGCTCCACATGCGGGTTTCACATGCCACCAACTCCACATTCACAGGCAACTTCAGCGCCACAGCCGTTTTCAGATAGCCCTCAATGCAAAGGCTCTAGACGCAAATATTGGTGTGAGAGCTAATTCAATCAAGGAAACACTGCATGTTGGTGAAGGGCATATTGAAGAAGGATCAGCCGAGTGGTTCTTGTGGGAGAACAACTCCATTTGGCTCACTAACTTCACACACCATCAGGCTTCCAAGCAGCTCTCAAGGAAACTCAGTTTTCACACTCTATGCTTAGTGCCCTTTGAGTGCATTATCTAGGAATGAACCTGGTAGAGCATCCCACACAAACGAATGCTCCACATGCGGGTTTCACATGCCACCAACTCCACATTCACAGGCAACTTCAGCGCCACAGCCGTTTTCAGATAGCCCTCAATGCAAAGGCTCTAGACGCAAATATTGGTGTGAGAGCTAATTCAATCAAGGAAACACTGCATGTTGGTGAAGGGCATATTGAAGAAGGATCAGCCGAGTGGTTCTTGTGGGAGAACAACTCCATTTGGCTCACTAACTTCACACACCATCAGGCTTCCAAGCAGCTCTCAAGGAAACTCAGTTTTCACACTCTATGCTTAGTGCTCTTTGTGTGCCTAGACTAGAAATGAAGCATGGTCAGCATCCCACACAAACGAATGCTCCACATGCGGGTTTCACATGCCACCAACTCCACATTCACAGGCAACTTCAGCGCCACAGCCGTTTCAGATAGCCCTCAATGCAAAGGCTCTAGACGCAAATATTGGTGTGAGAGCTAATTCAATCAAGGAAACACTGCATGTTGGTGAAGGGCATATTGAAGAAGGATCAGCCGAGTGGTTCTTGTGGGAGAACAACTCCATTTGGCTCACTAACTTCACACACCATCAGGCTTCCAAGCAGCTCTCAAGGAAACTCAGTTTTCAACACTCTATGCTTAGTGCCCTTTGTAGTGGCCTAGGACTAGGAATGAACATGGTGAGCATCCCACACAAACGAATGCTCCACATGCGGGTTTCACATGCCACCAACTCCACATGTCACAGGCAACTTCAGCGCCACAGCCGTTTTCAGATAGCCCTCAATGCAAAGGCTCTAGACGCAAATATTGGTGGTGAGAGCTAATTCAATCAAGGAAACACTGCATGTTGGTGAAGGGCATATTGAAGAAGGATCAGCCGAGTGGTTCTTGTGGGAGAACAACTCCATTTGGCTCACTAACTTCACACACCATCAGGCTTCCAAGCAGCTCTCAAGGAAACTCAGTTTTCACACTCTATGCTTAGTGCCCTTTGTAGTGCATTAGGACTAGGAATGAACCTGGTAGGAGCATCCCACACAAACGAATGCTCCACATGCGGGTTTCACATGCCACCAACTCCACATTCACAGGCAACTTCAGCCACAGCCGTTTTCAGATAGCCCTCAATGCAAAGGCTCTAGACGCAAATATTGGTGTGAGAGCTAATTCAATCAAGGAAACACTGCATGTTGGTGAAGGGCATATGAAGAAGGATCAGCCGAGTGGTTCTTGTGGGAGAACAACTCCATTTGGCTCACTAACTTCACACACCATCAGGCTTCCAAGCAGCTCTCAAGGAAACTCAGTTTTCACACTCTATGCTTAGTGCCCTTTGAGTGCTATTATCTAGGAATGAACCTGGTAGAGCATCCCACACAAACGAATGCTCCACATGCGGGTTTCACATGCCACCAACTCCACATTCACAGGCAACTTCAGCGCCACAGCCGTTTTCAGATAGCCCTCAATGCAAAGGCTCTAGACGCAAATATTGTGTGAGAGCTAATTCAATCAAGAGAAACACTGCATGTTGGTGAAGGGCATATTGAAGAAGGATCAGCCGAGTGGTTTCTTGTGGAGAACAACTCATTTGGCTCACTAACTTCACACACCATCAGGCTTCCAAGCAGCTCTCAAGGAAACTCAGTTTTCAC